>NW_022589844.1:0-288562 GCF_004348235.1 Phoca vitulina
GTGTGTGCTGCAGGGGTGTGCTGCAGGTGTGTGCTGCAGGGGTGTGCTGCAGGGGTGTGCTGCAGGGTGTGCTGCAGGGGTGTGTAGCAGGTGTGTGCTGCAGGGGTGTGCAGCAGGTGTGTGCGGCAGGGTGTGCTGCAGGGGTGTGAGGCAGGTGTGTGCTGCAGGGGTGTGCTGCAGGTGTGTGCTGCAGGGGTGTGCTGCAGGGGTGTGCTGCAGGGTGTGCTGCAGGGGTGTGTAGCAGGTGTGTGCTGCAGGGGTGTGCAGCAGGTGTGTGCGGCAGGGTGTGCTGCAGGGGTGTGAGGCAGGTGTGTGCTGCAGGGGTGTGCAGCAGGTGTGTGCTGCAGGGGTGTGCTGAAGGGGTGTGCAGCATGGGTGTGCTGCAGGGGTGTGGTGCAGGGGTGTCCAGCATGTGTGTGCTGCAGGGGTGTGCTGCAGGGGTGTGCAGCAGGTGTGTGCAGCAGGGGTGTGCTGCAGGTGTGTGCAGCAGGTGTGTGCTGCAGGGATATGCTGCAGGGGTGTGCTGCAGGGGTGTGCTGCAGGGGTGTCCAGCATGTGTGTGCTGCAGGGGTGTGCTGCAGGGGTGTGCAGCAGGTGTGTGCAGCAGGTGTGTGCCGCAGGTATGTGCAGCAGGTGTGTGCTGCAGGGATACGCTGCAGGGGTGTGCTGCAGGGGTGTGCTGCAGGAGTGTGCTGCAGGGGTGTGATGCACCAGTGGCATGGGGTACAAATTGGGTTGTGTGAGCTCTGCCTCGTATGAAACCACACTTTGGGCTTATGCTGAGCTTGCCATCAAGTAAAACCACATGTTCTTTTTTCACACAGTGTGCTTGTAAGCCAAATCTTGTTTCTTCTGGACAAGTGGAATTATGCTTTTGAACCCAAGTGAGGACATGGCATTTATCTCTAGTTATGAGCTTGTTTGTTCAGTTGTTAATAAAGGTCCTGGTTTCACATTTGAGAAACCCTTTCTGAAGGTTTTGCTGGTTTACTCTGTACTCCCAGGTGCAGAAATTGTTTCCCCACTCCTGAGGCTCAGCCTCTGCCTCAGTTTCCCTACACTTCCCACCCTCTGTAACCTCAGCCTCCTCTGACCTTCTGCATCTTGCAGGCGTCATGGAACCAGGTACCAATTACTCCGGGTAGTTTTTGCTATTGTGCACTCATCGATTGGCAAACGTTTATCAGACACATTCCCACTCTAAGCCAGGCACTTGGATACAAGCCAGGGTTACAAAGATCCATAGGATACCTTATCAGCCTGCTGGAGCTCAGCACTCAGAAAGGGAGACAGATCTGTGAACACATAATTACACTGCAGCCTGCCAGGTCCTCTAATGAGGGACGCCAACAATGTTTCCTTTGTCTGAACAAGATTCCTGGCCCATTTCACTCACCAACTCCTTCCCAGTCACCCCAGGCCTCTGCTGAGTCGTCCTACAGAGGGAAGCCTTCCCTGAACCCCAAGCCTGGGTCTGGCATCCTTACCCTGTGCCCCAGGGCCGGCAGAGGTTCTTCCTCCATATGGGCATGGCCTATTCAACTGTGTGTCTTGCCCAGGCACCCAGAAGCTCAGGAGGGCAGGGACCAGGGATATGTGGTCGTATTTGTGTTGTTACTGCCTCACGAGGGACTTGCCATGTAGTAATTGATGTTGAATTGCTGTAACAGGGCAGAAGGGAGGGTGACCACGCTGGCAGGGGAGGGTGGTGTGGGCTGGGGGAAGAGGTGTGCAAATATTAGGCAGGGAATCCTTGGAGGCCCTGGGAGAGAGGACGTGTTGTTTCGGCGGAGCCTCAAGAAAGGAATGGGATTTGCTAAGCCTTGCTGTAGGCTGAAGGCATCCTAAGCAAAGGCAGCAGCTGGGCAAAACCACAGAGGCAAGGACATCAGTGAAGGGGTTGCAGGGCATGCCCAGATCATGGGCCCAGAGTACGCAGTGCTTTGGGTGCTCACTGGGAGACGGTCCTCATGTCATTTCATGTGCACGACAGCGCCAAGAGGGACTGGCAATAGCCCCTTTTGGAGAAGGGAGGGCCGAGGCTCAGAGAGGCCACGTGACTGTTGCAAGGTCACCTGACCAACCAGAAGCAGGGCTGAGGCTCCCCGCTCCATGGTTCCTGTTCCTACTTTGTCCCCTGGGCTGTGTTGCCCCTGGACGACAGCCTAGTTTGGAAACACCCCCGCCCCCCCGCCCCTCCCTCGCCCTGGAGGCTTTCAGAGCCGAGAGGGCACACAGGGGCCCTTTCAGCCAGTGTTAAGTTCTTGGCTCCTGTTAGGGGGAGATTTGTGTTCCCTGTTTACCTGCCCGATGGTGTTTCAAGAGGCAAGGGCCTGGACTCCCTCTTACATGGAGACTTTGGATGCATCCACCCAGGGACTCGAGGTGAGAGTGGGAAGTCCTAGCAGGGATTGCCCGGGGAGCAAACACATGTGCTCTGGCAGGAACCCAAGGTCCCAGCATCTTGTGACATGTGCCGTTTCCTCCAGCAGCTCTTGCACGTCTTTGGCACAAGGGAGGGAATCCTCCAGAACTGAAACCCTGGCCCCTTGTTGTAGTCTCTGATCTCCCTGCCTCAGGACTCTTAACCTCCAGGTCAGCAGAAGACCCAGACTCTTCTCGCTGTCCAAAACACCGGCCCTCAATGCTGGGCCACAGGGCATATTGGTACGCCTCCCAGCTTTGGCACAGCTGGACCTGGGGGACAGTCTCCCTTGTGGTCATTCTTCCCTTGCCTTTTATGAGCACCTGGTCTGAGCCTGGCACTGTTCTAGGCTCCTTCACTTCCTGGGGGCTCTTTGGGCAGGTTACTTAATGTCCCAGGTCTTGAGCTCCTCTGCTGCCAAATGAGGCACCTAATACCTTCCTCGTGGGCTTGAGCGTTGAATGAAGTCACACGGGTAGCTTGCCCCGCACATGCTCGATGCGCGTTAGACCCTGCTCTCACCAGCCCGGCAAAGGGAGTGTGACTGCGAGGGAGCAGGGTGGGGGCGCTGACCAGTGCTGCGGAAGTGCTCTGGGCATACATCTGGAGGTGATGCAGCAGGGGTGAAGACGTGGTACCCTGACATTGCACCTTTTCTAGCTCACGTTGGCATCTTAGATCACGTGCGCAGTCACAGCTGACCGTGGTCTGGGGCCAGTGTCGGCCACAGGGTGCTCTCTCCAGAGTGCCCATTTAGCTCGTCTCTGTCCGTGCTCCCCCCGGCCTTCTCAGGGCCCTCCTCCCCAACAGTCCTCCTCCGCCCCAGCTAGGACTTCTCAGCCCAAGCTACCGGCCACAGTAGCCGCCGGGAGCAGAAGCAGCATCCTGGCTCACGACACTCTCCCATTTCCTTCCGGACCCATGACCAGCCCATCTCCTCCCCGGCCTTTCCCTGCACCCCCACCAGCTAGGGCGACTGCTGGGATTTGTCTTGCCTTTTGGTTTGTCTGTCAGCAGTGGTTCCGAGCTAGTAAATTCCTCTGAGCACCAAGCTGTGCTCCGGGCTCACGACCAGGGCACGTAGGTGGTGTAAAAGGTGGGGCTTGCCCTCGGGAGACTCCAGAAGTTCAATCCAGGCCGTGACACCCCAGAAAAGTCCCCTGACTTCCATAGGCCTCCTTAAAATAGGGACAAGGGTCCTCGCTTTGTAGAGCTGTGGTGAGGAGTGAACGAGCTGCTTGTCCAGGCCTGACACTGAAGTCTTTGAGGATGACTGTGATCCCTCCACCCGCTTATCAGAGGTTTGTGGACCAACTGCAGTCTTGCCCAAGGTCACCCAAGCGGCCAGAGCTCCCAGACCATTGTTCTTCCCACCTGCACGTTCCCCGGCATCTCCAGCTTTCTAGAAGCAGATTTGTGGGGAGCCCAGAGGGGAAGACAAGGGAGAGTGTGCGTGAGCCCCTGGGAGATTCAGGGCTGCCCCAGGGCACTGGGTGCTGGGCGTGGGTGGCGTCAGTATGAAGGAGAAGGGCACAGGAGGTAGAAGGGGGTTTCCTGGGCAAATTCCTCCCATTTGCTTTTGCCAAGGGCCTGTCCTGGCCCTCTGCTCAGAGATGTGGTTGGGGACGAGACTGGGACTGCGGCACCCTGCTCAGGAAGCCCCGGGGCTCCTGCATTGCAGCCAAACCCAGCCTGGTCCTCCTGTCCAGGCCCGCTGCCTCATGGAGGGGCTCATAGGCGAACGTCTCCAGAGGGGTTTCAGAAAGCGGGGTCCCCTCACCCTAGTTCACGGGCCTCTCGGCTGTAGCCATGAAGCAGTGCCTCAGCCTCCCTGGGGAAGTCTCGTCTCGAGCCACAGCTGGAGTGCTTGTGTGGTTTGGGTTTTGCTCTTGGACACGTGACTGCTCAGGCTTCCTCTAAGTCTTTTTGTCTTTGACTGATTCATAGCAGCTGACCCTCAACGGGAGGAAAAGAAACCCAAACCACCTCCCACCCCAACCTCGCCTCTCTCGAGGTTACGTGGCTTCAGCAAGATTTCCCTGCCGTTTGTGGCACGATCAGTGAGCACCAGGACTGAGCTGGCGGGCTTTTATCCAGGGTCTGATTATCCTTCACGACACCCCACGAGGTGCCGGGTCCCCACTTTACCGACGTTCCGAGAAGTGAGGCAACCTGCCCAGGGCCACACAGCTGGTAAATAGCAGAGCCAGGATGCACAGGTGTGTGTGACGTCCACACTCACGTCGGAACCGCTCTCTTATCAGCCCCCGGTCTGGGTGGGGTCACCGCCTCCAGCCCCCACCCGCTTCGCCCCCACCACTGGGCTGGGTGGGGGGACGGGGGGCAGCACGGGGTGGGGGCCGGTGGGGGCCCCGTCGAGAGCCACACATCCACCCACACCACTCACTGGGCCCCTCCGCGCCTCATCCGGGAAAAGGGAATAGAGTAGTTCCTTTTTCAGACGGCTTCGAGGCTGACGTGGGTTCTAATTAAAGGGCCCAGCACTTGTAAGAGCTATCTGTAGGTGGTTGCTAGAATTATCCAAACCAGACCTGAACTGGACGCTGCCTCTGTTGAGTGTTCAAGAGGAAGGAAGAGGAGCTAAGGGTGGGAGTTGATAGTCCAGTCATGGAGACAGGACCCCAGACAAGGGCTATTGACTAACTCAGAACACCATGATGTCACCGTGCGGCGCGTGACGGCCCATGGCCCTGCCCGTGGAGGCACTGATTCCGAGTCTAGGGGCAGAGTCTCGGGAGGGACCAGGGCTCAGAGGATGGCCTTTGTCAGTTATCTTGATTGCCTTCAACTACCTCGTGCGTCAGACTGACCCAAGAGAGGGTGCCTGGGTGGTGCGGTCAGTTAGGCGTCCTACTTTTGGTTTCGGCTCAGATCCGATCTCAGGGTCATGAGATTGAGTGCACTCAGCACAGAGGCTGCTTGAGTTTCTCTGTCCCCACCCCCCCCTAAAATAAATAAATAAATCTTAAAAAAAAAAAATGACCTGAGAAGATGGTAGAACATGAGGACTCCTGAGCCCTGCCGCTTGATAGAACCAAAGGATCTGCCTTTAGATGAATGCCCCTCTCCCCACCAAAATTCTCATGCAGATGGTCCGTAACCAAAACACCATTCCCAGCAACCCCAAGTCACTGAGCTGAGTGACCAATGATGTTGTTACTTAAGCTGCTGCAAAGAGTTCCCATTCACCCCTTGGGAGTCCCGCTGGGTGCTCAGGGTGCCCTCTCTTACTTGCCCCATTCCCCATGGGAAATCAAGCCCGCTCTTACCCCAAACAACCACGCGCCTCCTCCCTTCCCCTCCGGGCTGTGCCCATCAAGACATAAGGCACTCAGATGACGGCAACACCCGAAGTCCCTCAGAGCCTGGACTGTCCTCCCCGGAGCTTGCCCATTATCTTCCTTGGATCCTCACAGCAGCAGGTGAGCAGGTGGCCTTTCTATGGGTGGGGCCACTGAGGCCCAGAGAAGTCAGAGGATTGCCCAAAGTCCCCGGAAACCCAAGGCAAAACCCGGGCTTGAACTTCTGACTTCTGTCACCGCGGCTTCCCTCTTTCCTCCTCCGCAGGCCTGGAGGCTCTGGGTGAACCCGGTTGCCCCCGGCGCCAGGCGAGAAGACTGCACCTGAGGTCGTGTGAGCATCTATTCTGTTCTGAGCATGGGCCAGAGAGGATAGTGGGAGACTCACCCATCGGGAGGAGGCCCACTAGGCAGGCCAGGAGTCCGACGGACCATTCCATGTTGTGAGCGTCCGGAGACCCCAGGCTGGCCCCGTGCTCGGCTAGGCCATCAGGGAGAGGCCTCTCTGGCGAGGCTGTGGGTGAAGGCAGGTGAGGGGACGGGCGGTGTGCCCGGGTCTGCGCCCCGACCGGGCTCCAGGCACGGGAGGAACTGGCGAGAGGCAGTCAGGTGGCCTGGGTATGATTCGATGAGGCCCATGGGGTTTAGTCATGTGGAAAACCAACCGGGGAACCACTGGGATGATTTTCCAGGACAAGAAACAGAGAAGTACACGAGGAAGATGAGGGACCTTTTCCCATGGCTGCTGGTCCCTTTGGAAAACCTGCTGTTCTTATGCTGCCTGCCTTCCCTTCCTCCTCCCCTCCCTCCCCCACCTTTCTCCCTCCCTCCTTCTTTCTTTCCTTCCTTCCCTCTTTTCCCTCCTGCATTTTTAGTGTGCCAATATAGGTCTTTGTTTTTTTTGGGTTTTTTTGGTTTTTTTTTTTTAGAGGGAGAGAGTGTGCACCAGAGGGGGGCGGGCAGAGGCGGGGCTCACAGTGGGGCTCCATCTCACAACCCTGAGACCTGAGCCAAAATCAAAATCAGAGCCACCCATGTGCCCCCAGCGTGGGTTTTCATTTTGATGAAGCTGGCTCACTGTGGCATACAGATTTTGAAGTGGTGATTATTCATGGAAGGATAATTATCTCCAAAACACAGTCATCATTGACAATGGTTACATTACCAAGTGGCATAAAAGGGAAATAGTAAAATTAGTAAGCAAATCAATCCAGGCAAACATGTCAACATGCTCAGAACATCAAAATGCCAGATAAAAATATCCTAATACAGGGGCAGAAACTTCGTAGCTGTTGCAAGGAGGTCATCAGAAAGTTGGACAGAAAAGTGGCCAGGAAGGGGGGCTGGCAAAGATGAGCCAATCCGTGGCTAGAGGGAAATATTTTAGGGATAAAGGCTAATCTGTTAGAGAGAAAGACAGAGACAGAGAGAGAGCTCGGCTCTCAAACACAATAGATCAAAAAAATAGAAGGTGATTTCTCTCCCATATGTCAGTCCCAAGGTGAGCTGTTTATCTTGGCAGGTGGCTTGCTTCTCCTGGTCATTCTGGGATCCAGGTTCCTCCATACCGTTACACCTTCACCCCCTTCCCCTGTGGCACTATTAATGCCTTTTAAGGCCAAAGGTGGGAATCAGGCTTGATCAAGGGGAAAGACAGAAACTTTAAGTCAGTTGGCTTGTGTTTTTGGTTATCCATGATCCCAAAATTGTATACATCACATCCACTCCCATCCCAATGGCCCAAACTTAGTCATAGAACCACACCCACTGCAAGGGAGCCCTGGAAGTGAGGTCACTAGCAAGGCGGTCTTGTGGCCAAGTTACAATTTACGACCATGGAAGAAGGGAACAGGTGTTGCTGGGTAGTTACCCATCTCTGCCACAAATGCTCGCTAGAACTCAAGAAAACTAACCTTTGGTAAAGAATCGACTCCATAAACTCTAAGACGTCATTGAAGGATGCACCCTTATTTTATATAGCACTGAGAGAGAGAGGAGAAAAAAAAAAAACACCTTTCTACCTTTTTATAATTGTAAGATGCCATTGACTGTAACATGTATCCAGAATTCAGAAACGTGAAAATGTGAAAAAATGAATGAAATATAGTTCCTTTTTAGCTTTTTGGTAATATATTCTCAATAAGAAAAGACTTTTCAGAGGGGCCAGTGTGTCCTCCCATTGCAAGAAGGAGCCATAGGGAAGAGATGCCAGTCCACGGTTAGGCCAGGGTTTTACAGATACTCTTTATCAGGTTAAGGAGGCTTTTCCTTCTACTCCTGGCTTGCTGAGAGTTGTTAGCTTGAGTTAGTGTTGGATTTTCTCAAAAACTTTTTCTGCTTTTATTGAGATAATTATGAGATTTTTCCTCTTTAGTGAATTACATTGATTGATCTTTCCTAATTGAACCTGCCTTGTGTTCCTGAGATAAACCACACTCGGTTGTGATGTAGTATCCGTTTTACATATTTCTGGGTTCAATTTGCTAACATTCTGTTGAGGATTGTTTATGTCCGTGAGGGCTACTGATCTGCGGTTTTTGTTTCTTCTAATGTCTGTGTCTGGTTTTGGCATCGGAATAATGCTGGCCTCATAAAATGAGTCAGGAAATGTGTCCTCCTCTTCTGTTTTCTGAAAGAGATTATGAATTGGTATGACATCTTCATGAAATATTTGGTAGGATTCCCCACTCAAACCAAATCATCTGTGCCTAGAGTTTTCTGTTGGTTGGAAGGTTTAAAACTATGAATTTAATCTTTTTGATAGAGTACTATTCAGATTATCTATTTCTTCTAGAGTAAGTTTTGGTAGGTCATGTATTTCAAGGAAATGGTCCATTTCATCCAAGTTGTTGAATTTATGGGCACAGAATTGTTCATAATATTCCCTTACTGTCTTTTTTTTTTTTTTTAAGATTTTATTTATTTATTTGACAGAGAGAGAGACACAGAGAGAGCACAAGCAGGGGGAGCAGTAGAGGGAGAGCGAGAAGCAGGCTCCCCGCTGAGCAGAGAGCCTGACGTGGGGCTCGATCCCAGGACCCTAGGATCATGACCTGAGCTGAAGGCAGATGCTCAACTGACTGAGCCACCCAGGCGTCCCCCCTTACTGTCTTTTTAATGTCTGTGAGGTCTGTAGTAATATCACCTTTCACTCCTGAATTAACAGTACTTTAAATAGCTCAGATTCAAAAAATTTTGAACCTGTATCATGTCCGCGGTACTGTGCTAGACATGCTCAGATGTATGGAAGAACAGCTTCCAGTAGTGGTTTTCAGTGTAACTGAGTGTGCTGTGATTGATGGCTTGGCTCTCAGCCCCAAGCCTCTGTTTCTATACCCTGCTGCAGATGCTGAGGCTGGCACTTTGCAAACCACATTTCTCAGACACGCTTGCTGGCCAGCGGAAGGCACTAGAGAGAGACTGGGAGCTGGGAGCTGGGCTTCCAGTTCCTGTTAGCATGGTTCCAGCACCTGATGAGAGTTCTGGGTCCAGGTTCTGAGTTCTTTTGACAGTGGAAGCCTGCTGAGTCCCCTCAGGGCTACAGCACCAGCCAGGCATGTCTGTCCCCCTCCCACCCTATCATCTGAGCATTAGTCGCCCCCTTCATCGAGCTGGCCACCAGCTGTGCAGGGCCCCTTCCTCTGCGTTCCTAAACCTCAGTAACCTTACTTCCCCCTTACCCCCCAGCCCTGGGAGGGGTAGCTGCTTCCTCTAGTTACTAATACTTGGGCTGCTCAGAATCTCCTATTTTCTCATTTATCCTTCAATTATCTGTGTAACCAGCGGGTTATACTGTGTTGGATACATGAACTTGGAAAATCTCAGTTTAAGAGGTCAATTCTCCCCAAGTTCATCTCTACATTCAACAATCTCAATCAAAATATCAATAAGCTGTTTTTTTTTTTTCTACAAGCAGATTCTAAAATTTATATGGAAAGACAAAGGAACTAGAAGAACCAGAATTGTTTTTCAGAAAAGAAGAATGTATTGGGAGGACTGTTGTTAATATGATTTCAAGAACCATGATAAAGGTGCAGAAACTAAGATAATGTGGTATTGGTGGGATGAGAGCCACAAAGATCAATGAGACAGAACTGAAAGTCCAGAAATACCAATGCAGCCAACTGATTTTTGATAAAAGTCCAAAGGCAATTCGATGGAGAGAGGGCAATCTTTTCAACAAATGGTTTTGGAACAATTGCATGTCCCTCTACCAAAATAAATAAATAGATAGATAAATAAATATTAAAAAAGGACCTTGACCCATAACTCACACCTTATACAAAAATTAACCAAAAATATAGTATAGACCAAAAGGTAAAATGTAAAACTATAAAATTTCTACGGGAAAACAGAGAAGAAATCTTTGTAAGCTTAGGTTAGGCAAAGAGTACTAATTTAAAAAAATGATAAACTGGATTTTGTTAAAATTAAAAACATTGACTCTCCAAAAGACATTGTTAAGAGAATGAAAAGACAAGTCACAGACTGGGAGAAAATATCTGCAAATCACATCTCTGACAGAGGATCTGTGTCCAGAATATACAAAGAACTCTCAAAAACTAACAATAAGAAAAGAATAATTAAAAAAAAAATCAGTAGATTCGAACAGACACTTCACCAAAGAAGATCTACGGATGGCCAATAAGCTCATGAAAACACACTCAAAATCATTAGTCATTAAGGAAATGCAAATTAAATTTACAATGAGATACTGCTCCACACCCATTAGAATGGCGAAAATAAAGGATACTGACAATAAGTGTGCTGAAGAGCCCAGGACAACTGACCCGGCACGAACTGCTGATGGGAATGCAAAACGGTACTGTGCACTTTAGCAGACAGTCTGTCGGTTTCTTACAAAGTTAGAAAAGTTAAGAAGTTCTTACCATGCAGCCCTGCAATCCACTCCTACGTATCTACCCGGTGAAATAAAAATTTGTTTTCAAAAAGTCCGTGTGAGAATGTTTATAGCATGTGTATTCATACTCACCCTAAACTAGAAACAGCTACATGTCACTCACAGTGAGTGACAACCTGTCATACGTGCATAGAGCAGAGTGCTACCCAGGGACAGCAAGGAAGAAACCACTGATTTACACAACAGCATGGATGAACTAAATGCATTTTGCTTGGTGAAAGAAGACAGGCTCAAAAGGGTACATATGGTATAATTCCGTTCATGGAAGAGGCAAAATCAAAGGGACAGAAAACAGATCAGGGTTACTTACCCGGGTAGGGGCTGGCGAAGGGGTTGACTACAATGGAGCTGCAGGAGGGAATTTGGGGGCGATGGAACTGTCTCCTATCATGCCTTGGGGGAGTGAACACGTGATTCTATTTGTCCAATTACAAGGGCAAACGCACAGAATTCTATACCACAAAGGATGAATTTTACATATGTAATTTAAAGAAATTAACCAGGATATGGGGAGAACCCCAAATGGAATACAGAAGATAACAAAACACCTGAATGTATCAAAAGAGTAACTTAGCCCACAGGGGAGAATACAGAACTAGCCTAAGTTTCTTTGGAAAACAGTGTTTTGACTGAATGCCCAGGTTAAGACAAAACACCGCGCTGAATGCCCAGGTTAAGACAAAACACCGCACATAATCACTGTACTGTAGTTAGTAAATTTGTTTCTCATAAGGATAGAGCTAGAGGTTCTGTGAGCGTTGAACAGACAAGCAGATACGATGTAGGTAATGAGCCAGATTTCTCTCTGCTGGAGAAAAAAGCTACAGGTAAGGAAAGGGGAAAGGCTAGCATGACCCTTATTACATTGGATTGGAATTGGAAGTGTCAGAATAAAATCTTTTTTTTTTTTTTTAAAGATTTTATTTATTTATTTGAGAGAGAGAATGAGATAGAGAGAGAGCATGAGAGGGCGGAG
The DNA here is from genome assembly GCF_004348235.1 of Phoca vitulina. Taxonomy (NCBI): domain Eukaryota; kingdom Metazoa; phylum Chordata; class Mammalia; order Carnivora; family Phocidae; genus Phoca; species Phoca vitulina. The sequence continues at coordinate 11,643 of NW_022589844.1, forward strand.
GGTCAGAGGGAGAAGCAGACTCCCTGCCGAGCAGGGAGCCCGATGCGGGACTCGATCCCGGGACTCCAGGGTCATGACCTGAGCCGAAGGCAGTTGCTTAACCAACTGAGCCACCCAGGCGCCCCATAAAATCTTGGTTTTAAAGTGTATATACAGATAGATCCAGAGCCCATAGGGCTCTTAGTACAAAGGCCGGCAGGTTGAGGGGTGTCCAACACTTAATAGATAGTAGCTACATATGTGTATGGATATACACACGTGTTACATGTATGCATTCGTATATAAAAACATATACATACATACATGCATGTAACACTGGCATGTCGACATGGGTGTATATATATACATAGTGGGTGCTCAATCAAATGACTCTTTGTATTTGTGTTATTGGTCAATAAGCTGATGCCGCCCTTCCCCAGTCTCTCTGGACTGGCCCATTTATGGCTTTTCAGTAGGGTGACTATAATTTACTATCCAAACCAGGACACGTTTGTCTGGGACAGGTGCTGGACTGTTGGGACCACCAGTACAATAGTCATAAACTGTGACTGTCCTGGGCCAATCAGACATGTGGTCACTCTTCTAGAAACAGCCTGCACTATGCATTTCTTGGCAGAATTTCTCAAAGGTTTTATGGATCTATGTATGAATACTGGGGTGGCGGGGGAGAGTGGAAGGCGGGAGAAGGCGTTCATCTTCCCAGTTATCGAAGGCAGATTTCCTTTCCTTTTGAGTTCCTTTGCTTCAGTTTTGTTGGGAGGATCTGAGAGGATTGGGGTGTATGTGTACAAGCTTTTGAGGATGAGCTGTAAATTGATGCCAGCGTCCTTGTAGTTGAGGAAACACGGAGAGTACGAATCAGGGGCCATTGTGATTTATATGCTCAGTAATGTTGTGCAGTATACAACCTGCACAACTGTATGTGGTCACCCTGTATGAATACTTGGGAGAAGGAAGGATTAGAACATGAAACCAGGATTGTTTCTGGAGTACTTTGGGCCCTTCTCTGTCACCTGACACTCTTAATCGGGTTTAATCTGGTGAACCCCCCCCAAGCCAGCCTAGGTCAGTGGAACTAGGGTGTAAACCTCAGGAGGGGCCGTGAGTGGAAATGTAGCAGCAAGGAGGAACGGCAGAAGGAACCTACAGGAATTTCCAGTTGGAGGCCACAGGGTTACAGGCTGATAGGATTTTCTCTTTGCACCTGCTGATTCCATGTCCAGGTAAAATAACACCCCAATTCACGGACAGGGCCGTCTGCAAGGTTCGGGTGGCCAGGAAGCCAAGGAGGTCAAATCAGATCTCTGCTGAGAGGCTTCCAGAGAGAAGGGCATTCCCCTGAGACACGGCAGGAGGAGTCTGGGGCTGAGGGCAGGCCAGTGGGGCAGCAACTCACACCACTTCGGGAAAAGGACCGACAGCTCAGGGTTTCCTAAGTCATTCTCTACCGGCGTAAACGAGGCCACGTCCTCTTGCTAGTTCTGAATGAAGATGGGGCTGGTTGTTGCTTTCCTAGTCTTCTTTCCATTTCCTCTTCCCTGGGAACCCCAATTTTAAAAACCTCTCTGTGTCACATGCCCCTGTACGCTATAGATCACACGGGAAAGGTCATGTGGCCTCCCGGCAAGGCCACCCTTCTGCATCAGATGGCGCTGCGCTGACTTCTAGCTTCGCCACTCACTACAGTGTGGCTTTGGGCAAGAATTACTTCCTCCGTAAAGCATGGGTAATGGTGGCCTCCTCGTGGTGCTGCAGTGAGGACAACAGGGCGAGCCTCAACACGGCTGGTGCCTGCTCATAGTAAGAATGCCATTAATCTTCAGAAAGGGGCAGGATCATCTTATTATTTTGGGGCCCCCCTTGTTTGGAATATGCACGGATTCAGATTCTGATAAAAACCAGTATGAATTCAAGAGTCAGATGGGAGACAGTAGCAGAAAATAGATACCTACCAGAGGTCAAAATGATTGCAAGAACTTCAGAAATGTTTGGCTAGCTAATTAGCAAACTCATCTTTTGTTCATAAAAGCAGGTCCTCTGAGGATCTGGACAATTGTTCATGATTTCAGTTGCTTTGGGAAGCAGTGCAATTGCTTTTAAAAATATCATTATGTAATTTATGTCATTTAGACATCGATCTCTTTACTGCGTGCTCAGTACTCCCCAAATCCTCACCCTCCTCCCGCTCTCCCTCCCAAGCTGCTCAGACAGCACCCCTTGCGCCCCACAGCGGTGCTTCTTCCCTGGCTACGAGCTCCAAAGATCCAGACCTTTCTCCTCTCTGTGCTTCAAAGCTGCCCTTCCTCAGAGAGGAGTTGTCGGTCGATGAAACAAAGCAGAGTTCATAAACAGTCTGCAAAACAGAGAGAACATAGCACATCTAAGAAAATGGCATTTCAGATCACTGGAGAGAAATGGATTCTTTAATAAGTGATGCTGGGAAAACCAGTTAGTCATTTGGATAAAAAAAATAAAGCTAGATACTGTCCTTACTTTTTAATCTATATTCTAGATGGTACAATTACCTGAAGGTAAATGTTGAAACCATAAAAGTGCTAGTAGAAGGCATGAATGACTTTTAAAGATATTTACTTTATTTGACAGGGAGGGAGAGAGAGCACAAGCAGGGGGAGCCCAGGCAGAGGGAGAGGGAGAAGCAGGTTCCCTGTGGGGCTTAATCCCAGGACCCTGAGATCAGGACCCTGAGATCAGGACCTGAGCTGAAGGCAGACGCTTAACCGACTGAGCCACCCAGGCACCCCAAGGGCATGAATGACTTTTAAAATGAACACAAAGTGGAGATCTTTCTAACTTTGGGGGAAAAAAACCCCAGGAATCATAAAACGAAATGTTGATACTTTTGATCTTGTAAGAAATTCACTTTAAACTTGACTAGTTCAAAACTTAAACATTTTGTATGGGGAAAAAAAGGCACAAGGCAAATGACAAAGTGAGGGAAAACATTTGCAGCATATATGATAGATAAGGACACGTTTCCTTTGTTTCACACATTAATAAGGTATAGGATATTTCATAGAAAAGAAATGAAAATGGCTGATAAACTTAATGCTGATTTTAAAACAGCAAATCAACTCCACAATGAAATACCTTGTTGGACCTATCAGGTGGGCAACATTTTAAAGCTACATTAAAACCTTGCATTACCGAGGGTAGGGAGATGGGCTCTCAGTAACACAGACGAATGTATCAACTAGTCATCTTTTTTGGAAGGTGAATTGACATAATCAGGACTGCAAATGTGTATATCCTCTCTTCCAGAAATTCTACTCCAAGAACTTTATTTTTTGCCTAAGCTGGCAAAAATATACATACTAGAATCTTCCTTGCAGCATTATTTTGTTATAGTAAACAACCTATATGACCATCAGCAGGGGCTGATGAAGTACTGTAGACATCCTACGATTGGATGCTTTGAATCTATTTAACGGATGGGATAGATCTCTATGTGCTGACTTAGGAGGATTCTTAAGATATAGTATTAAACAGAAAGAGCAAGGTGTAGAATAATATATATAGATAGTGAGATTTTAGCTATGTTAAGGAGAAAGGACTATCAGCTTTTGTATGTGTAGGTAATTTCTGGAAAGACTCAGAAGAAAATTAAAGGCAATTGCATCTGGGGAGTTGAGATGATTTTAATATATGTCCAGGAGTATACTCCTCCCCTCAAAGGGTGAAGCCTAATTCCTCTGTGGCTGGACTTAGTGACTTGTATCTAATGAGTAGAATATGGCAAAAGTGATATCATGACTTCTGAAACTGAATCTTAAAAGTCATCGTGGCTTCCTTCTCACTCTCTCTTTTGGATCATGCACTCCGGGGGAAACCAGCTGCCTCTTAAAAATTATTATTTGAACATTTTTTAGAATTCCATTTTAATTTCCGTGTTGGTAGTTTTGCTATATCTCATTGCATCCCCCACCTCTGTGGCTCTCTAATAAACACGATATACTGTCTTGACTTTCACGGCCTAATTAAATATTGTCCTACTTCACATAAATATAGAACCCTTGCAACCATATAGGTCCACTGATCACCCCCAGTGGAATATAGATCTGACATAGAACATTTCCTTTATATGACATCTGACATGTACCTATGTTATAAATACAAGGCAGTGTTACAATTTTTGTTTTGAATAGTCCTATGTGTTTGAAGGAAATTAAGATGGAAAAACCAGTCTTTTATATTTACCAGATATTTATCATTTTGGATGCCCTTCATTCCTTCCTAAAATTCATATCTTCATTTGGTCTCATTTCTCTTAGACAGCCTGAAGAATTTCCTTTAGCATTTCTGTAGCGCAGGTCTGCTGGTGACAAATTCTTTTAGTTTTCTTTTATCTGAAAAATCTTTATTTTGCCTTCAGACTTGATAAATATTTTTTTTCCTGGATATAGAATTCTGGGCTAGATATTTTTTTTTTTTCTTTCAGCCCTCCAAGATGTTGATCTACTGTCTTTTGGCCTCCATCATTTCTGAAACCAGTTTTTTGAATCACTGTTGCCTTCTTTGTAAAATGTTGTTTTTCTCTGCACCCTTTCAAGATGGTCTCTCTACCATTGGTTTTCAGAAGTTTGACTCTAATGTGCCCAGGCATGGTTTTCTTTTATTTAACCTGCTTAAGGCTTGCCAAGCTTCTCAGGTGTGTAAATATATTTCTTTCCCCAAGTTTGGGGATTTTTTGGTCATTATGTCTTCAAATATTTTTTTCTATCCTGTTCATCTCTCTTTTCCTTCTAGGATTCCAATTGCATGTATGTTAGACCTTTCAATATTATCCTATGGGCCCTATTGTTTTTCTCTGTATTCTTCAGGTTGGATGTTTTATACTGATCTCTCTTTAGATTCACTGACTCTTTCCTCTGTTTTCTCCATTCTGTTAAGCCCATCCAATTAATTCTTTAAAATTTTAGATAGTGCATTTTTCAGTTACAGACTTTCCATTTGATTCTTTTTTATGCATAGCTTTAATTTATCTGCTAGCATTATCTTTTCATCATTATCTCATCATGTTCCTTTACATCATTTAGCATAGTCAAAATTGCTGCTCTAAAATCATTTTCTGCCCATTTCAACATCTGCATTATCTTGAGCTTGGTTTTTGTTGAATGTCTTTCATCTTTGGCATGGGTCACATTTTCTTCGTATGTCAAGGGATTTTTGGATTGTATTCCAGATAGTGTGATTATTATGTTGTAGAGTCTGGATCTGCTGAATTCCTTCAAGGTTTGAATTTTTGCTTTAGCAAATAATTAACTTGGTTGGGCTCAAACTGCAAACTCTGTTTTAAGGGTGACACCTCAAATCTCAGTTCAGCTGTCTTATCCTTAGCTGGGCTGCCTAAAGTCTGTCCTGCATACAGGTGACTAGGGGTCAGGCAGAAATCTGAGCAGAGTCTACACCTGAAATTTGAGACTTTTTCTCTCTGTCCCTCTCCTTTCCTGGATTCCACCTTACTTTCCAGCAGCTGTGGTAACTCCCAAATTCTGGTTGCCCCTGGTTCTGGCTCTTCAGGCCAAAAAGACTGTGGGGTCTCTATCAGTCTTAGTTACCCCTCAGGACACTGACTGCAGCTTGCCCCCAGGCTGAGAGTCATAAAAACAGGGTACTCACCTCATACTGTTTCCTTCTTCCAAGTATCAGCTTCCCTCTACAGCCCGTAGCTCTCGTATACTCTCCAGGACCTTCAGCTTTCAGGTGTTTCTGTTTTTTGTTTTTTTTGGTCCAGAGTTGATAGTTGTTATCTTCAGGAAGGTTGGTACAGTACAAGCTTACTCGTCCATACCAGAGTGGAACTCAGCCCAGAAACTGGATTCTTCACCACTGAGATACACTGATGGTGACTTAATAAAATGCTGATCTGGTTTCATCAAATATTCTAGAAAGGATCCTTGCCCTGAGAAGTATCTGAAACAGTGGGGTTTTAGACACTGTATAAGACTGGTGATGTTTTTTGAAGGATAATTTTTGTCAATGCTTGTCCATCTGTAGATAAGGGCCCCCCCCCCTTTTTTTTTTCTGAAGAGAAAGTAATGACCATGTAGGCAAACAGGAGATATTGACTCATCTCGGATTAAGCCGGGTTTGAGGATGACTCACTCTGCCTTCAGAGACAGGGGGAAAGACCAGGTGGGTGGGTCTTCTGCTAATGGTTGGCTCTGACTTGACTAGATTTAGAACAAATTGATTCTGATTTGGGAAAGGTATGAACTTGATTTTCCAGGTCATTAGGAGGCATCTTCTGTTCCCTTTTATTTACCATCTAGAAGGCATGAGATCCTAGGAAGTGATTAGAAACAAGCAAATAAATGCAATTTGTATGAAGTCATTCAGTCACGCAGAGCACTGCTGGGGGTGGAAGGTGAGGGAGGTGTTCGGGGGACCATGGGGAGAAGTCAGAGGCCATAGGGACAACTGGGCCCTGTTTAGTCACCCCTTCCTCCTTTCTGTGAGCACCGAGGTGGGAGTTGGATGTTTGGGGGTAGTTAGGAAGGATCTGAGTCTCACAGATTGGTGCCAGCATTTGTCATAGCTTTGGTCTTCTGTGACTTAGGAGCTTTGGGGCTGTTGGAAGGGCTCCATAAAGTAATTTCCCTTTTCTCCTCTATAAAACTATGGCCACGGATTAGATGTGCTTAAAGGACCCTTCTGGTGCCATGAATCTCCAGAGAGGGGCCTCTCCACCTTATCAGCCCTCACCAGAGGGGAGATTATGGGAATGGGAGCCAAGACAGGAACGGTTGAGGCAGGAGAGAGTGGACACTGGAGGGTGACATGCCAGAGGCCAAAGGCATCTTCACCCTCCCTATTTACCTTTCCTCCAGGTCCACCCTAGAGCTGAGGGTGGGAGTGGGCAGGACCCAGAGAATCTCACGGTGCGGTGAGGAAGTGCAACTCTCTCTGCAGTGGGCTCTTCCCTCACCTTCCAGGAGAGCTTAGAAGGGCAAAGGGGGCCAAATCCTCCCTTGGGGTCCCACCTGAAAAACCACCAACTGGGCTTCCCCTCACTGGGCTGAGCCCCCGCTTCCAACCTTGGGAAGGAAACATGCAGTTCTTCTCACTAGCTTGTTCCTCCTGGGGGGTGGGACTCCAGGTGGCTTAAAACAGTGGGAGAAGGGGAGAGGGAGAGGTTGAAGGAGGGGAGAAAACGGAAGGGGATGGTGGAGGGGGTGGAGGGCCAATGTCATCAGTTCTGTGTTGTGGATTCTACTCAGCTCAGCGACCCCTTTTCTCTGCCGCCCCCCCCCCCCCCGCCAATTTGGAAAGGTCCTCTGCTTGCATCTCTAGTTTATTAACTATCAAGTTTGTGCTCACCAGCACTTTCCATCAAACTTAAAAAAGTAGGAGGAGGATGCTTTGCCATCTATTCACTCTCTCTTTACAAATTTTTCTGATTTCCCCACAACCAATTTCCCCTCCTTCCAAAGAGCTATCAGCACTGGCCCTTCTCAGAGGCTTTCCCTGATCAGAGCAGGGGGCTCAGGTGGTGGCTGTGAAGGTGTTTGGTTTCAGTTTGCAACCCCACCTGTCCTCAGCCCCAGATCTCCTAGCTTTGGGATGTCAGAAGTCCTGGTTCCTGAGCCAGCCGGTAGAAGGGACAGATCTTTCCCCCAGGTTGAAAGTGCAGTGGAGGAGGGTGAAGCTCCAAGATCAGAGGGTGACCTGGCCTACATGTTTCTCAAGAGATGGGACTTCCAATGACCACCATGCTCAGTGAACTATCTCACCAGCTTTTGTTTTTATTTTTACTTTTTGGCTGTTCCTCCCCAGCCATCATGGTGCTGCATGCACATTGTAGACATTTTGAATAATACAGAAAATGGTAAGAGATTGTAGGAAATCACCCATAGGTGTATTACCCACTGGTAACATTGGCATCTTCCCTTCCAGTCCCCTTCCTTTTGCATCAGTTCTTTATATATGAGATCAAAGAGCACAAACTCTGTTCTCCACTCCTTTTACAACTTAACCCTATACCAGTAGGATTGTCCTATGATATGAAAATTCTGTAAGCATCATTTAAAATGGCTGCATGACGTCCTGTCCAAAGGATATGCCTATTTTACTTAACAATGGGCCTATTTTTTTGGTTATGCAAGGTGTTTCCACTTTTAAGTTACTATAAATGAATCTGAAAATAACATGTTGGTGCACAAGCCTTTAGGACAGATTCCAGGAGTGGGATGGCCAGAAGGACTGGTTTCCCTTAATCCTAGGCAGGCTGAGCTTTTCCCAGCCTCCAGTCCTTCAGGCCCATTATGAGCCTCAGGCCTATTCTTAAGTCAGTTACTATATTCCACCTCAGGACTTTCTCAAAGTCTGTATCAGTTCACATTCCTACCAGAACTGGATGGGGATCCAGGTTATTTGGAAAGGCCACTTGCAAGCTAGAAAAACCTTTATGTTGCTTTGATCACAAGGAAAGTTATGCACGCTGATCCCCATCATGGCCAGTCCCCCGAGCCTGTCCCCCAAATAATTACAGTATTAACTGTCACTAGAGAACCAATAATTCCTTGGCGAAGGCCAACTTTGTTCTGAGTGCTCCGTGTATATAATCTAATCCTCACAGCAACCCTGAGAGATAGTGACATTCCCATTTTATAGATGAAGAAACAGGGGCTCAGAGAAGAGAAAGAATCCTTCCAAGGGCACATGAGTGAGAGACAGAGAGAGAGGTGTAGACCCAGATTGTCTAGTCCCTAATATCCTGCTGGTGCTGCACATCACAGGGGGTCAAGAAAGGGGGCAGAGCACTGAGACTAAGTGCTAAGCTGGGCTTCCTAAGGGCTTGGGAGTCAGGGGTGAGTGTGAGGTGGGGTTGCTCTGGTTTTGGTTTTGGTTGTGGTTTTGGCCTCACCACCTGGGTCATCTGCCACTGAGATCGATGCCGACTGGTGCCTGAGGGCTGTCTGCTCAAGGCTGTGTCCCTGGAAGGACAGATCTTATAATTCGTTTTTATCTTCCAGCTCTGAGATATAATTGACATATTGCGTAAGTTTAAGGTGTACAAGGTAGTGATTTGATATATGTATGTATTGCAAAATGATGATCACAATAAGGTTAGTTTTTTTTTTAAGATTTTATTTATTTATTTGAGAGAGAGAACAAGCAGTAGGGAGGGGCAGAGAAACAGAGACGGAGAAGCACACTCCCTGCTGAGCCGGAAACCTGACACAGGGCTTGATCTCAGGACCGGGAGATGATGACCTGAGCTGAAGGCAGACGCTTAACTGACTGAGCCACCCAGATGCCCCCACAATAAGGTTATTAACACATCCATCACTATACATAGTTACAATTTTTTTTTTTTTTTGGTGCTGAGAATTTTTCAAATCTACTCTCCTAGCAACTTTCAATTATACAGTATAGTATATTGTTAACTATAGTCACCATGCTGTACATTACATCCTTAGAATTTACTCGTAACTGCAAGCTTGAACCTTCGACCACCTTCACCCTATTGGCACCTCCACTGGCAACCACCAATATTCTTTCTGTTTCTGAGTTTGTTTTTTTATTTTTTATTTATTTATTTTAAAAAAGATTTTATTTATTTATTTGACAGAGAGAGACACAGCGAGAGAGGGAACACAAGCAGGGGGAGTGGGAGAGGGAGAAGCAGGCCCCCTGCTGCGCAGGGAGCCCAATGCGGGGCTCGATCCCAGGACCCTGGGATCATGACCTGAGCCGAAGGCAGACGCTTAACGACTGAGCCACCCGGGCGCCCCTGAGTTTGTTTTTTTAGATTCCACATATAAGTGAGATTACACGGTCTTTGTCATTCTTTGTCTGACTCATTTCACTTAGCATAAAGCCCTCAAATTTCATTCATGTTGTTGCAAAAGGCAGGATTTCCTTTTTTATGGCTGAATAATATTCCATTATAGCTATTTCTCCATATCACATTTTTCTTTATATATAAATCACATTTTCTTTATCCATTCGTTTGTTGATGGACACTTAGGTTGTTGCTATGTGTTGGCTTATTGGGAATAGATTTGTTTAATTTATTTTAGAGAGAGAGAGAGAGAGTGGGGTGAGGGAGAGGGGGAGAATCTCAAGCAGAGGGGGAGAATCTCAAGCAGATTCTGTGAGGAGCGTGGAGCCCAACACAGGGCTCACTCTCACGACACTGAGATCATGACCTGAGCCAAAACCAAGAGTCAGATGCTTGACTGACTGAGGCACCCAGGTGCTCCCGGGCTATTGGGAAAAATGCTGCAATGAACATGGGGGTAGGTACCTCTTCGAGATAGAGATTTTCTTTCCTTTGGATATATACCCAGAAGTGGAATTGCTGGATCATATGGTAGTTCTATTTTTAATTTTTTGAGAAAGCTCCATCCTGTTTTTTATAGGATCTACATTCTAGAAAATTCTACGTTCCCACCAACAGTGCACAGAGATTCCCTTTTCCTTGCATCCTCGCCAAGTCTGGATATCTCTTGTCTTTTGGACAATAGCCATTCTAATAGGCGTAAAGTGGTAGCGCATCATGGTTTTTGATTTGCCAAATCTTGTCATAATTTTAATGCAGGTGGATGGAGACTTTCCAAAGCTGCTGCTTCTGTCCCAAATCCAAGGTCCAGGCTGCAGGGGACCAGGGACCTCATTTGCCTGAGTAGAGGTGGTGCAGCTGCTCTCTACTGTCTTGGGGGGAAAAAAAAACAGTCTTAATTTAATATCCTTGGACATGTAACCTCCTGCAAACACAAATTTAATAGCTGAAAAAAATATGATTATGTATATGCTCATCTGTGCGCAGTTTTTTCTTTTTTTGGTTTACTCTTCACTCTCCCTTCCCTCTGTTTCTCCTTCTACATCATGTCCTGCCCCAGCCAGGTGAGCCAAGGTCACAACTACTGTCCCTCCTGCCATAGTTCTTCACGTTCTCGAATGCTTACATGTACGTGCATGTATAGATATGTGGCCTATCCTGTATGTGATGTGGACCCAAATATTACATGTACAGCAATATTTGGTGATTCGTTTATTAAAATGAATCCAGTTAGGACCTCCTGGTTGTACTTGCTTTTTTTATCCAACCATGCTTCCCTGAGACCCCTTTAAGCCACCTGTTATATGTCTAATTTATTCTGTTAAATAGTAGCATAATATTCATGATGTGGTTGTATTCCCCCATTAATGGTTATTCCATTTGTTTCCATTTTTTTCCTCACTATAAGCCCTGCTGCCCCAAATGCTCTCACACATATGTACTAGTGATTTTATTTCTGTAGGATGGATTTCCAGCAGGGGGATTGCGAGGTCAAAAATCATACGCATTTGGAATTTTAGTGATAACATTAGATGACTGTCTAAAATGGTTGTGATATTTTTTTAAAAAATATTTTATTTATTTATTTGTCAGACATATATAGAGAGAGCACAAGCAGGGGGAGCAGCAGGCAGAGGGAGAAGCAGGCGCCCTGCTGAGCAGGGAGCCTGATGCGGGACTTGATCCCAGAACCCTGGGATCATGACTGGAGCCTTAACCAACTGAACCACCCAGGCATCCCAAATGATTGTGATATTTTATATTTCCACCGGCAACATAGGACAGTTTGTCTGCATCCACACCAGCAACAGGAGTTACAGCTTTTCATTTTTTTGCCCTTCAGAAGGGCATAAAGTGATATTTTGTTGCTACGTAACATTTATTTCCATGCCTGCTAGTGAATTTGAGCATCTTACCATGTTTGCAGGCTATCTGAACTTGCAACTCTGGATTTTTTTCTAGTTTGATTTGTCCATGTTCCTTTGCAATGATTGCCTTTTTCTTACCGCATGTGTACCTGCAGTTTGCGTGTTTTAAGTATTAGCTTTGTACCATCTGCATTATAAATATTTTCCCTCCCGAAATTGCTTTACTATTATTTGTTTAGGGGATATTTTACAGTTCAAAGGACTATGCTGCAAATATCTATTTTAAATTATATTTCAAAAATATTTTTATTTGGTTGAAATTTTTATCAAGGTAAAAAATTGACAAATTTGATCGATTTTAAAACATGTACATAATCTTCAAGGGTAGCTAGTTATACAAGGCTTTTTACAAGAATACAGCAGTCCTTTCTTGTCCAGCCCACCCCATCTATTTTCCTACTCCTCCAAGCCAACCACTTTCCACTTTTAACTGATTATTTCATTCTTTCTGTCCCCATCTCTACATAGCATGCTTAAAATGCTACTTGACTTTTTTGAAGATTTAGTTCTTTTTCCCATGAACCTCGTCACCTCAATGCATATGCCATCTTCCCATTCCCCATCCTGCTGTAAATTATGTTGTAATCATTTCTAGATGCATATTATGATGCTATAAGTGCTTTCACAGTTGTTTACATCTTGAAATGTCACCAATAGGATAGTTATTCCTTCGTCTTGGAGGAAGCCTGTAGAAGGCGCCCTCCCTTCTACGTAATTGTATGATTTGAATTTTTGCAACTGAAATGCAAGACTTTACATTTAATTTTTTCTTGTTTGTTTGGTCCATCATTCTATCTGTGAAATAGCTTTGTACACTGGATTGTCTTTCATCTTTACACCCCCCCAGCCTAGCACGGTGGCTGACACGCGCTGGTATGAGCAAATGACTTGTTAGATGGTAGGAATTGAGCAGAGCATCCAGATTGCCTAATGCCCACTCTGCTAATCTGTCTTCCTTTCTCAGGGTTCCTGAGAGACATGTACTCACAAGGAACTCTTGCAAGTGAGAACCAGTGCACCTCAGTGCTATCTGGGCCTGTGTCCAACAGCAACGACGCTTTCCCCCCGAGTGTGGCGTTCTAGTAAAGAGGTGTTGGATCATGAATCTCAAGCAACATACCATTCTATAATTTTATAGGCAAGCAAATGAAACTAAAAGTTCTGTAGTGTCTGGAATTATTCTGTTAGCCAGAGTCTGGGCTGCGCTCCCAGGCAAGTTCTTTTTCAATTCTTTGGTTGTAATGAATGGGAATTTTGAGAACCCAAGGGTCTGAGGTGGGTCAAGGAGTTTCATTTCCTTTTACCCCCTGTAAGTTATAATGCCTGAGGTTACTGCCTGGTCCCTTCCCAGCTCCGAGGGGGCAGCTGGGAATCAGAATGCTCTTAGGTGTAAAAACAGCCACTCTCCACAGTGAGGCAAAGGGCAATGGCTTGTCCAAAGCCTGACCCTAGGCCAGCATTGTCCCTTGACTAAGTATTCCTGGGGGCAGGGGTAAGAATGTTTTGAATTCTTTTATTATGTCCCTCGGGGCAGAAATTAGGAGCCCAAGATGACGTCCAAACACAACCTTCTTTTACTTTTATTTGGAACACTGATAGACAAGTTTTCTATCAATTTATTTGTACCAATAAACCCAGCATGGTTTCTAAACAAAAGGCACATTGAGTGGTAGGTCTGCAGGTGCTTCGTGTTCTCCTCCCTCACTGGACACGCAACTGATTTTCTGGAAGGGGCACAATGGCCTTGGTGGACCTTGCTTAAGAACAATAGACAATGACAACCATTAATCCAAATTTGCTTCCCTGCAGAAGGAGAAGGGCTTTGCATGGACCGGTCAGGGGGACTCAGGCTCCACGTTGGGGACTTCCCAGAGGGTCTTTCGAAGTACTACTTGTCTCCCTTAAGAAAACATATGACACCTTTTACAATGTGTGCTATTTTCTACAATTTATCAAGGATTATTGTTGGTGACTCTAATGACAATTTGGACATTTATTTTAAAATAATAGAGCGCAAAACATTTGAGCCCAGACAGAATCTCAGGTGGAGTAGGTAGGAGCTTTCTGTTTCTTTTCTCTTACGTTGTGGCGGTAGACTGTTTGTTGGTGCTGGGGATAGCGGTCCCCGTACCTGGCCACAGGCCTGGGCTCATGACTTGGGCCTGGCTGACTGTGGAACCCCCGGTCTTGGCGACAGTGATTGGTTTCAGCTGCTAGGCCTGAAGGATAGCCAGAGCCCGGGACTGGTCTACAGACACCAGGGGAGAGAGAACTCTTGTCCTGAGGCTGCTGGGTGTGGGGAGGGGAGGTCTGACTGATAGCTATCTCCCTTGGCTCCAGCGGACTGTCTCTGCAGAGTGAAGCTAAGGAGACAAGCAGAGAAGACAGAGATCACGAGGGAGGAGAAGTGAGGGAAAGGACAAAGCAGGGAGAGTGAAAGTAGTGAGACCCACAAGTCCTGGTTGCCCCGAGGCCTCCTTCTGGCCTTCCAGGCCGGAGACCTTTGTCCCATAGTTCTTCCCATGCTGGGATGGCACCAGCCCTCCCCGTAGTGGCGCCAGCCACCCTCTTCTCCAAAGTCCCCTCCCTCCTCTTGATCAGCTCAGATGAATTCAGTCACCTGCATTCGAGAATCCTCATTAACAGACCATGTTAGGCTTGCATTCTTTCTATGTATCTACTTGGCCTTTTCCAACTTGAGGATAACCTTCTCTGGTGAAGATGTTCGAGAAGAGGTGTTGATGAGTCCTGCTTTCTTTCTGTTCTTGCTTTAACATTACAGCCCCTTTTCCAGGCACCAGCTTGCCCTTTTCTTGCTTTTCTGCATTCTCTGAGCATAACTTTACTCAACCATTTGGAATCCTTAGCTGTTTTCCTAAATCCTGTTCATTCTGGACTTTGGATATTTTTACACTCCTCATAGAATTTCACTCTACACTTTTAAAGCTCCTCCTTCCATTTTTCTGGATATATTATCATTAACTTCAAAACATAAATAGGGTACAGGTCTTCTATATTTTCATATATAGAATTATAAAAGTAAGAGGTATTTATGATAAAGAACATGAAAATCCAGAAGTGGTCAAAGGAGAAAAACTATAAAATAAAGGAATGTAAAATAATAAAACAATGTCATCCCTGCATCCAGAGATAAATATTAATATTTCTATAGGTGGTCTTCTTGTGTATTCCATACATTATCTATGTATCCATGCTATTTTAAAATCCAGCTTCAACAGGAGGAGAGAAATCACTGCCTCCCAAGGATTTTGTCCCTTTCATGGCTTTGGGCAGTTCTTTCTTTTTGCTCTGATGTAATTCCTGAGAAGCCACACCACTTTCTCTTGTCACTGCTTCTCTTTTCTAGCTTTAAATTGTCAGAGAGGCCAGGCAATGCTTTCTCAGGGGCTCTGATGGAGGCAGAGCAGGACTTCTGGTGCAGGCCCGTCCCTGCTCCCCGTCCCCGGGGCCTGCTGCATCTGGGTTTATGGTAAGTGTTCGGGGAGGAATTTCCAGGCCTCCATCCAGCTGTGCATGTTTCTAGCACGAGCGCGCTTGTGTCCACTGATCTTCATGGAAACGCCAGCATTCTGCACGGGAGCACGTTTCCATGTGTGCACGTCCTTCTCTGCTCTTTGCTGCCACTTCCTGTCCTCTCGCGGACCAGTGTTATGGCCCCGGCCCTTGGGGGGGAACACATCTGGATTTGAACACGGTTTTCGGCCCTGACTCACTCAGTCATGCGGCCCCGAACAAGCTACCTGGTGAGGCTTTTGGACCTGATCGTGCTCCTCTGAGGGACGGGGATAAGTCGATCTGGGAGAGGCAGGCTGGGCTTCTCGGAAGGAGGTGATGGTGCTCGGTTATCTCAGGAATCCCAGGGAGGAGTTGCCCACAGCCCAGCATAAACCCCGTGCAAAATCCCACCCCCTCCTGCGTCCCAGAGCCTGAAAGGAATTTTGTGGAGGTCAAACCTTTTCTCTTTTTCTTCTAGAACCTGAGATAAGAGGAGACTTGGAGCTATAGCAGAGTGAGAGGTCAGTGACTGACAGCAAATATTGTGAAAGTGTTTTGATACAGAGTAAAGGAGAGAGAAAGAGAGAGAGAGAGAGAGAACAGTGGGCCTGAAAAAGGAGGGGGCTGGGACAGGGACAGAAAAGAGGGCAGCGGGATGGAGGCAGCCACAGACAGTGTCCTGGCTTTGGCTGTTCTGACGGTTGTTTAATCCTTTGTTGTCCCTTGGACACGTTGTTGGCCGAGAACCAGATGCCTTGCAGCCCTGGGCTCGCCCCTGCCTTCATTTGTTGTCCTGGGCAGTTCCACCAGCTAGCTGCTCTTGGCAGAAATAAAATGGATGGTGTTGAGGTCTGGGAAGCAATGAGAGTTCAAGGACATGTCTCCCATCAGGATATGCATAAAAAGATGTATAGTGGATCTGGGTTCCTAAGGCACCTATCAGTTACTCGAGAGAGTCTTCCAGAAGAGGGTGGGACTCTCTGGGGCCTGAGGGTCCATCCTAGGGACACGCTGGTACCGGGCGAACTTACAGGTGGGGCAGCTGGGAGGTCGGAGAGCGGATGAATACAAAAGGACCCCCAGTTTTCCAGCACCCGCAGTTGCCCGCCCAGTGGGGGTGAGGCCTGGCACCTTCTCCAGCTCCTGAGACCCTGCAGGAGGCCACCAGATAGCAGGTTGGGTGAGTGTTGAGAGCAGGCTGGGTGTAAGAGGATGTTGAGAAGGATGGGTGAGTAAGTAAGAGAGGCAACCTATTGGAAACATTTAGGATGAGGAAAAAGTGGGGCAGGAGAGATCTGGGAAAAAAATATCAACCAAGCTGACTTCTTTCTTTATTCTGAGCAGAGGCCTTTTATGCCAAAGAGCCAAGGAGAATTCAAGGATGGCCAGCGTTCATTCATTTATCCAACCACTAATTACTCATCTGGGAGCTATTGACGTGTGCTGGGGGTACAGAGAAGAGGGGGTACAGAGAAGAGGGTGGTCTCTGTTTTCAAGTCCCTTATAGCCCATTCTGCCTCTCTGCGTTGGCTCACACCACCCCTTGCCTGACCCGCTCTCCCCTTCTCCCCATCTATTCCAGGCGTTCCCAGCCTCAGCACAGTTGGCATTTGGGGATGGGGATTTCTTTGTTGTGGTGACTGTTCTGTGCATTATAAAACTTTTAGCAGCATCCCTGGCCCCTACCCACTAGCTGCCACGGCCCCTCCTGAATTGTGACATCCAAAAATGTGTCGGGACATTGCCAGATATCTGATGGGGGGCAAGGGAACCACCGATCCATTTTGACTTTATCCAGATTTCATAACCTTACTCAGGTCCTCCTCCATGAAGCTTGCTTTAGCTGCTTCAGCTCATTTGGATTCCCCTTTCCTTTGGGCTCCCATGCCAGATCTTGCTGCTGCAAGGCCATTCGACATGAAACCTTCTCCCCCACCCCCCTCTGATCTCTGCAAGAAGACAGTCCTGACGATGGTCCCGGAGCTGAAGATTTCATTCAGGCACCGTGGCAAGCCTATCGCCTCTCCAAGAACGAGCTGCTTTCATCGGCCAGGGAGACCCAGCTTCCTCAACTCTCAAATCCAATGCAGTGCTAGGTCGGAAATTTCCAACCATCCATCACAGAAGATACAGAGGGGCCAATTGGGTAGGTTTCTAGGTACCCATTCTCTTTAAAAGAAGCAGATTGTATGTTTTATACACTGAGTTTCTGTCTGGTGTTTTGTCGGGAGGGTACCATGGAGGGAAAAAAGATGTCAAAAACTATTATCTTAAAGACTTTTCTAATATTTGATAATGAGATATCATTTGTATTAATTATATCGCTCAGTTAGGTGTGAGGGCCTTCAAGGCCTGCTACCTTGGTGATATTGCCACAGAGCCAACTAGCTCAGGGCTGGGCTCACAGAAGGTTCAATAAACATTTGCTGTTTGATTGTGTTTTCACTCCAATGCCGGAGATGATTTTGCTCTGATGTGGGGCCCTGGCATTTGAAATCTCCCTATCTCAGTTAAGGGGGTTTCATTTGCAAAGGATAGAAAACCTCACCACAATAGCTTGAACAAATAGTGGTTTCTTTCTCCCACATAAGACAGCAATGTCAGGGCCGGCTTCTTGAAGGTTTTCTGGGCCCTTCCGTCAGTGAGGGCTCAGCGCCTACAGCCAGGGAAGGCGGGCAGCCAGAGGCCCCCACACAGAGCCCCGGCCCTTGACTGGTCTGGTGCCTGGGGCTGGTGCAAGCTCCCGTCCCTGAGCTCGCCCACTGCCTGGCCAGGCCACTCGAGGTGCCCCTGGAGAGCAGGGACAATGGTTCGCTGCTCCTGGACTGGGGTGAGTCTGTCTGTGGCTTAGGCTTCCCTTTCCTCTGGACAGAGGTGGCAATTGGAATTGACGGCTCCCCAAAAAGGAAGCAATTAAGTAAGTCAGACAATGCTGCCTGTTTTTGAAATCCCATGGGTTTAAGTAGGCTTAGAAGGACCAATATGAGAATTAACCCAATAAACTCTTTCATTCTTTATGTTGGCTGGAGCAAGGGAAGGAAACCAATAAAAGGAATCCCTTTTCTTCTGTTGTCACCCTTCTAGTGGCCCCTGCAACTGCTCCCTCAAACAACCCCATACCCCACTTCCTGATTCATTTCTCGACTCACGTCCCTCCACTGCTCGAAAATTCTGACCTTTATCTCTATCCAGACCCCATATCGGACTTCTGCTTCTAGTAGAGGCAGTCCAGCTACTCTGGGCTAACCTTCCTTCTGAAAACTACTGGAACAATCTGAAAAAATGTTTAAAAATTTTTTTTCTCTACAATATCAAAAATCAAATAGAACTGTGAGGGATTAGCAAACCAAAATCTAGAAGGCAGAAATCCAGAGAGGTGAGCCTGGCATTTAGGGCTGTGTTTGCCCAGAGGGCATTAGCTAGCCAGTCTTCATGTGATTTTTGCACCTGCCACAATGATGTCCCCCCTAGCTACCCTGATTCCTCTGTCCACCAAAGTCCTAGCGCCTTAATAGACTGATGCACTCAAGGTTGGATTTATTATACACTCTTTGTACTGTGGTTTATTTGGAGGATAAGTTTTAATTTTCCTAGAATATAGGTTTCTGAAGGACAAGG
Organism: Phoca vitulina; assembly: GCF_004348235.1. NCBI lineage: Eukaryota > Metazoa > Chordata > Mammalia > Carnivora > Phocidae > Phoca > Phoca vitulina. Next base: position 30,510 of record NW_022589844.1, read on the forward strand.
ATCATGTCTTCAATTGTGTCTATCACAGTGCCTTGCACAGGGGAGACACGAAATAAATAATTTTTACAGAAATCTGTAACCGTGAAAAACCATTTAATATCTGTGACTCATCTTCTCAGCTGTTAAAATGATTAAAACAATATCTGGTCTAACCTATTTCACCAGATTGCTGAGAAGCTCAAGTGGGCTAGTAGATATGAAAGAGCTTGGATCATGTAATATGCTGTAGAGAATTACTAACAGTAATGAGCACTGAGGATCGAGCAGCCATTGGGTATTTATAACAGGAGGATGGTGCATGTGCTCCTTCGGATCACTACATTTGTATCTTTGGGGTAAATATCCAGTAGTGAATTGTGTAAGACTGGTGAATCACAGACCTGTACCCCTGAAATAAATAATACATTATATGTTTTAAAAAAACAAACAGGAGGACGGAACTATCAATGGTTAGAGGTTAATGAGAATCAAAGCTCATTGTCTGAGCTCTTGGGTCGCTGGCACCAGGACTCAAGTCTTCCCTTCGCTCACTTCTGCAGTGATGTTTACCGAGGACGTCTGCTAAGACTAGCATTGTGTCAGGCTCTGGATGTGCAGAAATAAAACCGTTTCTGCCCACACCTCACTCAGTCTGGTGAGGGACCAGGTAAAGGTGGCAAGTGATATAACAGAGATATTTATAAAGTGCCAAAAGAGCACCAAAGGGAGACACCTGACATGAGAAGAGAGATACTAGGAGGCCTTCCTGGAAGAGGTGACCACTGAAACAAGTTCTGAGGGACAAATAGGAGGCAGTCAGTGGAAGAAAAGAGCTATTTCAAAAGAGGGGACAGTCTGTGTAAAGGACTGTTTTTGAAATCCCATGGCTTTAAGTAGGATTCAAAGAGCAAGTCTTCTTAAGGAAAGTTTTGGCCGTTTTATGCAGAGGAGGAGGCCTGTTGACTCGAGAGCCTGAGAGTTACATGAGGACCACATTAGCGAGGGCCTCGTGCGGCCTCATGCACAGCTCTAAGTATGCGCTCTCTTCTCTCCAAGACACTGTCTAGATCATGTCGTCCAGCGGTTCTGAAACTCCAGCATGAATCAGAATCTCTTGGAGAGCTCGCTCAAAGACATACTGCTGGGCTCACCTTTGAGCTTCCTATTTAGAGGGGGGGGGCATGGTTGGGGGGGGGAGACTTTGCATTTCTGACAAGTTCCCAGGTGATGCTGCTATTGCTGGTCTAGGGACCACTGGGAGAACCACTGCTGTAACCCAACCTTTTTTGCTCGCAGCTGAGACCTGGAGGGGAAGTGCGTCAGCCCAGGTCACACCGCTGCGTAAGGCGAACTAGTCGGACAACAGGAACTCTCCCCCTCCCAGCGGAGTCCCTCCCTTCTTGGATCTTGGACAGCCTTTCCTCCCTTCCAACCTCTCTTCCTCCCTCCCATCCTCCCTCCCCCGCAGGAACCTCCCCTCACAGCGCTCGCTCCCCTTTCAGCCACCTGTAAGGCAGAGAGATCGCGTGTTCCGATTTACACTACAACCCAACTTTTCAAGACCCCAACGTTTTAACCGCAGGTTCAATCGCGGATTTTCCGGCAGGCACCGCGGCGGCTCCCGACCCCGCAGTGGGATCGGCCCATCTCGGTCCAGGGAGCCTGGCTCTGCGGACCGTGGCCCCCTGGCGGGGGAGAAGCGCAGCCCCGCGGGCGACAGTCCGGTCCCCCAGGCCGCCGATCCCCGCAGCGACGGGCCGCCCGAGCACGGCGCCCTCGAGTCCCCGGCCGCGGAAGAGACCTTCCCGAGGGGCTGGGGTGGTGATGGGCACCGGCCACCGGCAGCCCAGCCGGCCCGCCCCCTCGGGATTCTCAAGCTCAGGGTCCACCACTGCCCCCCACCCCAGTACAGCCTGCTTCCCAAGAGGGCTCCCTCCTGCTGGCTGAGTTCTCGGAGTCCTGGAGCCTGGAACGCGGCTCGGTGTCGGGCTCTCTGCAGCCCCCCGCGGGCTTACTGAGGGCAACGAACAGTGTTGGGTACATCACCAACAAAGGACGCAGCCCTGTGGCGCCCGTTCTCTTCCATTTCTTTAGAAAGCACGTATCATGGGTCTGCCCTTCACCTTGACCTTTGCTAGACATCGTGGGGCATGCAAACACGGGAGGCGCACACTTTCTGCCCTCCCGGAACTTAAAGGTAAGGCTGGGGAGACCAGCACCGAGCACCGCAGGCCGCGTTCACAAACCACTCTACTCCCCCGGTTCGGAGGTGCCTCCAGAACTGATACGAGCTGGACCCATGTTGCCATCTGCAGCGTGGGTGTCGAGAAAGGTCCCTTGCGTGGTCCGCAGAGGCTTCAGGGAGGAGGGGGTGCTGGAAGTGGACTTTGGAGGGGTACACGGAAGGAGAGGGGCCTTTCCAGGTTGGGAGTGACTTGGGGGGGGGCAGTGGGATGAGGAATGGCCTGGCCTGCGGGGGGGGGGGGGGAGCTCCTCTAGGTGGTGTGCTGGCAGGTGGAACTTGTTCTCCTCCAGCTGCAGGGTCCTTATGAAGACCTTTGTATTTCGGGTGACCAGCCACCTGGTAAGGCCACAGCATGTGCTGCGTCCGACTTAGGACAAAGCAGAGTGATACAATTCTGTGGACTCTGGTTTTCTGCTTCTCTCGGAGCCATTGGGAAAATGGCACATGCCCTGGGCAGGGGCAGGTGCTCTGAACCCGGGAACAGGGAGTTGCCTGGAGTTTTATGGACAGCCGTATAACAGGAGAATGACATTTATCTTCCAGGGTGATCTTTTTTTATTAAGAGGGCCTGTTTAGATATGGTTAATAGCTTATTCAAACCAGTTGGGCAGGGCTGAAGGCAATCCCAGTTTCGGTGGGTTCTTGGTTAATAATACGAGCAGCGTGGGAAGAGAAGGATGGGATGAGGTGAGCAGAGCAGAAGAAAGGATTCCCAGTGGAGGACTGATGTTTATGAGAGGCTCTGAAAAAAACTTACATATGCTTATGTTTTTTGGTCCTAACACACCTTTTCTCCCTGAAAAGAGAAGGAAATCTGTAATACCATAGCTCCAAAGAAAACAAAGTATCAAGTCATTTTTAGATTTAACAGGTAGCAAGTATTGGGGCGCCTGGGTGGCTCAGTCAGTTAAGCGTCTGACTCTTGATTTCAGCTCAGGTCATGATCTCAAGGTGGGGGGATCGAGCCCCAGGACAGGCTCCGCGCTCGGTGGGGAGTCTGCTTGAAGATTCTCTCTCCCCCCCTCCCTCTTGCCCTCTCCCCATTCGAGAGCACACACACATGTGCACACACACACTCTCTCTCAAATAAATTAAAAAAAAAAAAAAAAGGTAGCAAGTATTCATGAGACCCTACTGCTGGAGGGGGGGCGGAGGGGAGGCATCTTCCCACATCTGGTGTGAAGTTGACGGTCTTCATCTGGTTCGTGGAGGAGGCTATGGGTGTGAGATAGAGAAGAAATACCAGGGGGACTGCTGAATGCTCAGGTTCTCTCTCCCAAGCCTCACCCAGAGATGCTGTTTTAGTTGGTCTCTTTCTAGTCTTCACCTTGGAGTTTCTTTGTGTTTACCAAATCCTTCCTTTAAAATGGGAACACAGAGGTGCCCGGGTGGCTCAGTCGTTAAGCGCCTGCCTTTGGTTCGGGTCATGATCCCAGAGTCCTGGGATCGAGCCCCGCATCAGGCTCCCTGCTCAGCCGGAAGCCTGCTTCTCCCTCTCCCACTCCCCCTGCTTGTGTTCCCTCTCTCGCTGTGTCTCTCTCTGTCAAATAAATAAAATCTTAAAAAAAAAAATGGGAACACATGTGAACACAGGTGAGTGGAAGGCAGGAGGGCTGGGAAGTATTCTGAGGTTTGGGGCATCTTGGGGGCGGGAGGGCTTTGGGGGGAACTTTGGGTGTGGCAGAGGACCTTGAGAAGCACTGGATATTGGGACAGGGCACCTACGGGGAGCTGGGAGGGCATTCAACACACACTTTGCCTGATATGCCGTGATACGCCTACCAAAAAGGGCAAAATGCCATCTCTGAGGAAGATGCTCTTTGAGACCTCGTGAGGGTGTCCCAGCTTCCCGTTGCTGTCTAGGAAACTACTCCAAAACTTAGTTTTCTACGTCAACAACCATTTTATTGTATCTAATGATTCTGTGGGTCAGGAATGAGGGAGGGGCTTTGCTAGGTGATTCTTCTGTTCCGAATAGAGTCAATGAAGATCTCTTGATGGTACTCTGCTAACATTTTAAGAGGCAGAAGAAGAAAAAGAAAAAGCCAATAAATACTTGTTGAGCACCTGCTTCTCATGGTGGCTGAGAGCAAGATTCTGGCCTGAGAGTGGTGCTGTCACTTCTACCTACATGGCCTTGGGAGAACCCCTTAGCCTCTCCCGGTCAGTCATCACATCGATAGAATGGGAAAACTTCCTCGTGGGGCTATTATGTGGTTCAAAGGAGATCATAGATATGAGTCTTCATTAAATCTATGCTGGTGTGGCTGTTGGTGCTTTGACTTCTCTGGGAACAGTACGGTATCTCGCTCCATGTGCGGGCACAGAGATGTAGCAGATGTAGCCTGTCCTCTCAAGATGCTTAGTGAGACAAACCCCACACCGTAGATGGATAATGCAACCATGCCCCGTAGCTGTGAACATGCTGACTTAATTCAGGAGCTTAGCCGAGGGGAGACACTGCAGTCCTGGAGGACTTCCTGGAAGATGAGCATGCTTCTAGTAAATGAGGAGGAGGAGGCCATTCCAGGCTGCAGGGGAACCAAGGCAGAGGGGGGGAGAGCTGAGGGGAGGTGCAGGGGGCACCAAGCGAGGTCCTTGTGAGGCCATAGGGTTAGCTGAGCCTGGAAGGTGAGTGGGATGGGCTGGAAATTCTGAAATTCCATACTAAGCCCTTCATCCCTGTCGGCCTGTTGTGTTTCATATTTTTCTTCTGAAATATTCTAAACAGGAGCAGGCTGGAGTCCAAACTGGCAACTGCAAGCAAGACATTTCATGGGAATCTCATGTTTCATCTTAGGAATTCATGTGATTCTGTGTTCTGCATAACAATGTCTCTATATTTTTAATATAAAAACCATCTTTTCCCTTACTTACCATTGAGTAAAAGGGAAGGACCTGGTATGTTCTCCGCCAGCCTCCCATCCCCCAGACACATCGTCTCGCACTGCTGTGGGGCTTTGGACCCTGGTGGGGATGGGGCCACGCGGGGCTCGAGAGGGTGCAGGAGAAGGCCAGGGAGCCGTGGGGAGGGCTCCCTGGAAGTGGTGAGCACGACACCTCAACATCTACAGATGCAAGTTCAAATCCAGATGCTGTCACTTACTGCCTGTGTGACCTGGTGGAGGTGTGGCCTTTCTCAACCTCAGGGCCGGTGGTATGAGGGGGTGGCAGCGGGTGTGTTGAGGGAAGGAAGGGGTGGCTGGGTCTCCTCTTCCAGACTCTACCACCGATTCCCCAGGACTTCCAACACTCATGTGGTCCAAGGTCCGGTTTCCACGTTTGTAGAATGGGAAAACTTCCTCAGGGGGCTATTGGAGGGTTCAGATGAGATCACATATGCATATGCAATAACATTGAAGTCACTTAAATGGTCCCAATGTCTCCCACATTTAAAATAGCCTCCCTCCCATCTCCCATTCAGCTCTGGTTGCTGTCCTCTTTTTAAAACTGTACAGATTAGCAAAATTTTCCTGACTTTGTCTCCACTTCCTACTTCCTGTTCTCTCCTGAATCCAGACTCCCCAGCTTCTGCTCCCACAATGCCAGGCTCTGCCTCCCGAGGTCGTCAGGGACCTCCTAAGTGTGGGCTCTCATGGGCAATGTCTCAGAAGAGCGGCCACCACTAACACTCCCTTCTTTTTGAAATCTGTCCTTCCTTTGGAGTCGGTGGCCCCCCCGTCCCCCCGGTTTTCCTCCTGCCTGTCTGGCTACTCCTTCTCGGCCTTTCTCATGCCCTTCTGTTGCAGCTGAACAGTGGACTTTCTCTGGGGTCCTATGTTCATCTTCTCACTCCCTAGGCTGTCCTGGGTCATTTTATTAACTCATGGTTTGAATTATCATCGGTAGCCCAAGGTATTTTGCTAAGCCCCAGACCAGTGTGGTCAATGGCCTCCCCGGAGCCTCTACTTGGAATCCCCTGCTCCAAAGCCTGCAACCTCGCTTCTTTTCTATTTCACTTCTCAGTGACTGTCACCACCACTCAGGCGCCCAAGATGGCCATCCTTGACTATGCCCTTCATCTTATTCCCCACGCGAAGTGAACCACTAAGTCCTAATTCTATCTCCCAAAGTTCTTTAGAGTCTCTTCCTTTTCTCCTTTCCAATGTCATTCTGTCCATCATCTCTTACCTGGAATAGTCCAGAAAGTATTGTAAAGGGCCATGGTTAGGAATGTTCTGCTCAAATGTTCAGAATTGTTTGAATTGTTGGGACTTTGAGGTGAAAGAGATAATTGTACTTTCTATACTAGCTTAAGCAGAAAAGGTGAGCAAGCCCAGAGAATCAAAAGGTGAGGAAGACACACAGGAATTGGAATTTATGGTTACTTCAGGGACCAGACCCAGACACTTTGGCCTTCTAGAACACACACACACACACACACACACAACCCCCCCCCCCCCCCCCGCCCCATCCGTTGCCTCATTCTCTCCAGCTTCAGATGGTCTCTCTCCACACAGAGGGGAACATGACCACTGACAGCCTCGTACTCACATTCTAGCCTTGGACTCACAGTTTCCTGAGTTACCAAGAAAGAAAAGAGTTCTTTTCTACCAGCTCTGGCCAGAAGAATTGAAATTGGCAGCTGTTGTCATAGGACCTTCCTGAATCAATCACTGTGGCAAAGGGCAATGATTGTTCTAACCTGGCTCCAGGGCCTCTCTGTGCAGTCAGGGGTTCAAGGTCTGTAACCGGAAGTGTCAGGGGTGGGAGGTGGGTGTAGACTGAACAAAGACAAGAGTTACTTTGCTGCCCAGCTCACACACCCTCTTCTTCCCATATACACAATTTCAAAAATGTTCCTGCTTAAGATAATACCACATTGCTCATACCTCCTTCCCCCCGGGAGACAACCAGAAGTCTATTGAATACCCCGCCCCCTCAGGGCTGGATGTGCTCTGCACGACCTCGCAAAAAGATAAATGTGCCACCCATAACTCACCTGGTATATAATTTTTTGGGGGGAGGGCCAGAATAACAATAAAGCCTTCCATTTAAAGAAGGGAAAAGGGAACAGGAGATGACGGACACCGGGCCAGAGGATGCATGTCCTGCTGGTCAGGAACGGTGAATAAGCAGGCAGACATGTATGCTGAGTCACTACCCCAGGTGAGCCAACAGCTGAGTCCTTGGTTGGCCACTGTGGCTTCCGTGGGATCTGCTTGCTGGAGCCTCCATCCGGGGCTCACCTGGGCCACACCTGAGGGGCACCGGGCAAGACTTGCCTGCTGGGGCTGGGCCCTGCCATGGGCTTTGGGGCCTGGGTGTGCCTTGGGGTTGATATAATCATAAGCTCCTGCGTGTCCAGCTTACAGTGTCTCTGTCAATAAAGCTTAACAAAACTCACTGATTCCATCTGGGGGAGCTTTATTGGCAGTTAAATCATGATGTTTGAATCTGGATCCCAGCCTTGCAGTTCTGCCTCTTAGTTCATCCCCTCAGCCCTCAGCCTCATGGCTGAGATCCAGGGAGCAGAGCTGATTTTCTTCCTGTCAGCAACCCCCCTAACATTTATGGGGCTGGGGCAAGAGCACAAAGAGAGGCCTTTTGTTGACCCCGCCCCCCTTTTCTTCCCACTCAGCTCTGTCCTACACGACTGGGCCTCCTGCTCGCACAGGGATAATTCAGGGGGCCCATCCAAGCTCTGGTCACCCCCACCTCCATCAGCTGTCTTGTAGCAGCACCAGGGGCCCAGGGGTGTGTAACCTGGAAGCACAGAGGCCCCCCAGAGGAATGACTCAGGGAAGGGGCCCTCACGGGCCCCGGAAGCAGGCTCTGGCCATTTGGGCAGAACATTCCATGATCTTGGGTGCTTAAAGCCAGGTCTAGAAGGGGATCCCAGGCTCCAGGTGGACATATCCCCTGGGTCTCATGGGCTTGGCCCATGTAGGGAAGGGCATGGCCAGAGGAAGGTCAGATGAGGGCATTTTAAAGCATGGAGGGTGAGGCGAAGGCCCTTTCTGCCCAGCTTGAAAGTCTGTACTTCTTCTGTCTCCAGGCTGCTCCCCAGTAAGTGACACTTAATCATGGCCAAGAATTGCTAAGCTTTTTTGGCAAGGAGTGATTTATAATAGAATGTGATTGAGAAGGGCCTGGGGTAAGACTTCCCCACTTCTCTTCATCCTCCCAAGTAGCTGCTTCCTATCAGGACATTAATTTTAGTAGAGGGACAGAACTCAGCTGAGGAAGGGACCTCCGGGCTGGTGCCATCTAGGGCTGGGACCTCTCAGGAGGTGTGGTGAGTCAGGTTACAGGACAGGGACAAGAAACAGGCAACTGCTCCCAAAAGTGGCACATCTCTCTCCCTGCATCCTGCCTCCCAGTCTCCCTCTGATCCACCCTATTAGCAGAAGCCAACAGGCCAAGGAGAAAGTGTGAGACCATAGCTTAATAACTTGCACAGGCAGAGAGCACAATTATTCAACCCCCAGGTGTCTGTTGCATTTGCTAAAGGTAAAAAGAGAATCTCCACATGCCCACGCATCCCACTTTAAGCCAAAATTGTAGCCAGAGCGCTCCGATAGCCTGGCATTTTGCTGCCATGCCTTTCCAAAAGCTTTAGTCACAGGGGACACATAGTTGGGGTCATAACATACATCAGTTAATAATCTAACCCCATGGAGCAAAGCCTATCAGATTCCCAGCCGGGGATAGGGCAGTGAGGGGAAGGACAAGGGGAGGGGGGATGGTCTTCCCTTAGCACCTCCCCCATCTCGACTCAGCCTATTCGATCTTCCAAGTGTCACTCGAACATTCCGTATCAGTTTTGGCTGTTGGTTACAACAGAAACAGATTCTAACTCATTTAAGTACCAGTTTATTGGAATGGCATGGGGATAGCTCACTACATGAAAGTAATAGTAACCTGGCCTGGGGGGGGGGGGGGGGGGGGAAGAAGCCGAGATGGCTTTGAGTGTTATATGGCCTTTCTCCACACCACTGTCATCAGACGCAGCTCAACTTCCTTCTATTCCGGGATGTCTGCGCAGATTTCAAATTCCTGCAGGGGAGAATCTGATTGGCTCAGTTTGGGTCAGGTGGCTATGCCTTGGGCCAATCCCTATGACCCGGGGAGTGGAGTACTACGATTGGCCAGGTCTGAGCTGCCCCACCGGGCGGTGCCTTGGAGTAGGGAGGGTATCCAGGTTGGCATCCCCAAGAGATCCCCATGAATGGGAAGCAGATCTCTTAAGGGAAGGGAGGTGCTGTTACCAGAAAAAGGTAGGAAGTATGTGGGGAAGATTAAAAACAACAGATGGCCATTAGGGCAGGCAAGCAGGGATTTCAAGATTCTGGGAAGAGGAAGAAACCGCATTCTTTTTTTTTTTTTTTTTTCAAAGATTTTATTTATTTATTTGACAGAGAGAGAGACACAGCGAGAGAGGGAACACATGCAGGGGGAGAGGACCCTGGGATCCTGACCTGAGCCGAAGACAGATGCTTAACGACTGAGCCACCCAGGCGCCCCAAGTAACCGCTTTCTAAATAGCATGGACGCGGGCGCCTGGGTGGCTCAGTTGGTTAAGCGACTGCCTTCGGCTCAGGTCATGATCCTGGAGTCCCTGGATCGAGTCCCGCATCGGGCTCCCTGCTCGGCAGGGAGTCTGCTTCTCCCTCTGACCCTCCCCCCTCTCATGTGCTCTCTCTCATTCTCTCTCTCTCAAATAAATAAATAAAATCTTTAAAAAAAAAAAAAATAAATAAATAAATAGCATGGACGCATCTGACTGGTCCTTGCCTGTTGGCTTCTCTCTTCGCTGCGATGTGCTCGGCAGGGAACGGGTTTAAATCATGCGTTGTCCTTGGCTTCCTCTTGTATGTCCCCCCTCCTCCTCCTCTTTGTCTTCCTTTGCACGACAGCTCCCCGAGTTCTGGATGACGGCCTTCCTTGGACTCACCCATCAAAACTAATCTTTCTAGAATACCTTTCCTATATGATTTGTTCTTGCTATTAGGCGGGAAGAAGCCCGAGAAATGATTTCCACCAGGTTTCTAATAGCTGAGATCGTAACGAGTTGCAGCTGTCGCAATATAATGCTCTTTCACTGAGACGTTAAGGGAGATATTTTAGGTTGCGTGGGCAGCTGTGAACCTCCGAACCGCTCAGATCACGCAGGTGTTGGCCCGATCTGGTCCAGGTGTGACTGCACGGATTCTGACTCCAGGTGCACGCACCCCTGGCATGTACCTAACTCTGAGTCCTGGGGCCGAAGATCCCACCTTGTAGCCTGGAAGGAAATAATGCTTTACAGTAAATTACAACCAGCATTAAGCATACAAAGTCTGTCTGCACGGATCTTGTGGCCAAATATACACCAGCCTGGTATTTGGAAACTTGAACTGGTCTGGCAAGGGTATTGACCCATCAGATCCAGGACGCTGAGGAAGGGGCTCCTCATGCCTGTGTCTGGGAGTCCTTGGGGGCCCTGTGACAGGCACTGAGGGGCAGGGCTGCAGGTGACAGGATACTTTCCATGAGGAATGTGAAGTTCAGAGGCAGGCAAGGGGGGCAGGAGTGGGCATTGTAGGAGGCCCCCAGAAGAAAGAGAAGCACAAGCCTGCCTCACACATGAGTTGGAGGGGTGCAGTCACCGAGGGGTGGGGGGGCAGGGCCTGGGGAGTAACAATGTTACTCTTCTTCTTTTGGCTTTTTGTGTGTATATAAAATCCACATTTATTTATTTATTTTTTAAAGATTTTATTTATTTGTTTGACAGAGAGAGAGATAGCGAAAGAGGGAACACAAGCAGGGGGAGTGGGAGAGGGAGAAGCAGGCCTCCTGCGGAGCAGGGAGCCCGATGTGGGACTCGATCCCAGGACCCTGGGATCATGCCCTGAGCCGAAGGCAGACGCTTAATGACTGAGCCACCCAGGCGCCCCTAAAATCCACATTTAAAGATAATAGATTTTCTGCCACAGGCACTTCCTTCTGCCCCTGACCACCTTCTGAGTACACTTTCTATGCGGTTAATCTCAAGGCCCACCAAAGCGTGGCTCCTTACTGAGAGCATCATTTCTTTGGACCCTGGCAGTGGTTCTAGAAAAGGTGGTGGTCAGGGGACCCGGGAGGAACCCAAACGAGCATCCAAAGCCGAGTCCCGATGAGCCAGGGAGAAAATGTGTCGAACAAGGGCAGAGTCACACCTCCTCCAGGAAGCCATCCAGCTTCTGTTGGCTTCTGAGTTTTCTGAACTTGCAGTCCCTTATATGTAGGAGAGCACATAAGAGTCATCTGTAGAGGCCAGGATGGGGTGGGACGGTTTTTTCCAAAGATCCTTATGCATAACTCTGATGAATGCACTTGGTTGAGAAACATTGTGGAGGATTTATAAGAGGTGCCTGGGCATAGAACTTGCAAAACGGAGTCCTTGGAAGAAATCCAGCCCCCAAACTGGCTTTGTTTGGCTAGCATAGTGTTTAAAATATCTGAAATGTGAATGCTTTGGTGGTAGTGGGGTGGGGTGTGCAGTCTTCAATTTGCCATGGTCCCCACTCTTCCCTATTGCCTCATAACCAGCTGCTTCACTCTTTCCATCGCTTGTGACCGCTGAGCACTTGCACATCTGGGAGACTGCATGCTTCCGGTGGGCACAGTGGGAGGCAGCCCGCTCATCCCAGTGGGGCTGCCCTAGCTCCGAGCCTTTCTGAGGCTCCTTTCCAGGCACTGCCTTCAGGATAACTTTATACCACACACAGGAAAATCAGTCTCCTCACTTTGTAGGCGTGTTATGATTATTTTTTAAAAATGACATCCTCGAGGGGCAGAGGGTATTCCTGGAAAGGTGTAAATTTTACCTGAAATCGACACTCCAGAACTAGCTAACTCTGTCTCCACAATGTAATAGAGGAAAGGCTTCTTACCCATCCATTCGTTCATTCATTCAGGGAATAATGCATTCTCTAGAAGTTTGAGCTCCAACAGCTCGGTGCCTTCCGAGTTGTCATGGAGACTTTGCAGACCATTAAGAGCCCCGGGACTGGGCATTGTCTAACCAAGCACTGTCCCACAGACATAGAATATGAACCACGAATGCAAGTCATATATGTGATTTAAAATTTTCCCGTGACCACATTAAAAAATTTTTTAAAGATGAAATTAATTTAATAATATGTCTTATTTAACCCAATGGATACAAAATATACATCTCAATATTTAATCAATATACAAAATTATTGAGATATTTTACCTTTTTTTTTTTTTTGGTCTTATATGTTTGAAATCCAGTATGTACTTTTGAACACACATCAACTGGGGCTGGCTTTATTTCAAGGGCTGTGTGTGGCTACTTGTTACCACAAATCTCCCCTCTTGTTGAGAGGCCAACATGGGGGTCTCAGAAGGTCGAAGGGCCTCCTTGTTAGATTTGCCACTCCTATGACCTGCCTGTATGTTGTTCTCCTTGCCCCAAGATGTGCCTGCTCTTGGGTCACTGACTCATGTCCTAGCTGCCTTTGTGTCCTGTGGTCTGAGGGACTTAACTTGAGCCAGATTTCCTGACACCGTGCCAACTTTCCTCTGTGCTTCCTTTCTTCCCCTTCAAGTCCTTGCATGTCACTGTGATATAATTCAAACCTTCTGAGGGCTAGGATTCAATGGACCCAACCCAAACAGGAAACTGGCTTTCTCATTGTTTATTAGGAACCATGAAGCAGAAAATGTCAGACACTTGTTTTCAGTGCTTCATTGAGCTGGGATTGAATTGAAACTCAACTATTCCCAATGGGGTCTTCTGACGTCGAATGATTTAGAGGCTTCAACTCTTTAGATGGAGAGGACTAATGAGGGCATGAATTGACCCTAAACTTTCCTTGCTCTGATCATTATCACTGGATGCCTCACCTTTTGCTTAGAATCTTGTTAGTCAGAGGCTACAAAATCTTGTATGAAGCTGGGGTATCCTAAAGTACTCCGGGAATATTCCAGCAAGTATTCCGCAAAGTCTTTCTGTGTAAAAGGTCTCGGTTTAGGTCTCTGTCCCAAACTCCTTTGTGAATGCCACACCAGACAGTCTTGTCTGCCGCCACGTAGCGCTCTCCAGGGTGGTCTGGGCACGAGGTACTGTGTACTGTGTACCCCACCATGTACGCGTGTGCGTCTGCTGGTCCGAGAGCCGTTCCTCCTGCTTTCCCTGCAGTGTGGCAGGGCTCACCTGCTACTGTGGAGGCTGGCAATACCAGATGCATGCTTTCCCAGACTCCTTTGCAGCCAGGAACGGCCATATGACCCAGTTCTGCCAAAAAGACACAAGTGAAGGTATCTGGGGAGAGCTTCCGGGGAAGATTTTCCTCCCGGATAAAAAGAGAGAGCCATGAAAGAAAGACTCTTGCAACTCTGGTTGCCTCCTCCTTCCTGATGTGTTTGTGATGTTTGTAGCAAGGCCCCTGTTTTGGGACCATGAAGCAACAAGCCTGAGGATGAAAATGAAGTCTTTGGAGGGTGTTGAGAATGCTGAGGAGGATAGCAGGACGTCGTGTCCTTGATGACACTGTTGTGCAGCTTCACTAAACTTGGAACAGAACTTTCTGCTTTAGGAGTGAAACCACTGTTGTTCTATTACTTGCTACCAAAAGCATGCTGACCAGTATGGATGCCTGGTATTTAATGATATGTTCTTATCTTCTGTTTCTTAGAAGGAAGAAGTCACTGAAATACTCTTTCTTCAACCTTGTTGTCCAGCTACCTCTTACTCATCTCATCGCCACGCTACTCCCTTTACTCATTTACTTGTCAGTTCACCTCATAAGGTTCTTGTGAGGGCAGTGGCCATGACTATCTGGTTCACTATGGCAGTCCCAATTCCCATTAGGTAATAAATAGTCATTCAATAAATATTTGCCAATTAATGAACCAATGGGGGCTATCAGGGAAGTAAAATCCCTAGAATTTGGCTATTGCCTAGAGGTGAAAGAATGAAGCTAAAAATGGCATACTGTTTCTGGCTTGAGCAGTAGGCTAGAGGGTGCTACCCTTCCCCATAACTCAGCACAGAGGGGAGAGCAGAGTAGTTGAAGAAGATGAGTTTTGCCCTGGATGTGTTGAACTTGATACTTTTGGAACAGTCCCCATAGACAAAGAGTCTGGATTAAGGCTCTGGAAAGATGGGATTGGACAGGAAGACGTATAGCATGAGAGGAGAAGTGACTCTTCAGTGCTCCCATCCCTCTGTGGCACCACCATCCACCCTGTAATCCAAGTGAGAATTCAGGAAGTCATCCTGACATTTCCCTCTCCCTCACTTCCCACATGGATCCATCACCAAGTCCTAAGGATTCCACCTCTTGTCTCTCACACGCATCAACTTCTTTCCATCTCCCTGCCCTCACTGGAGTCTGAGCCAACTACCTCTCTCCTGTGTTACTGCAATGGTCTAACTGATTTCCCAAATCCACTCCAATCCTTTCCACTCACCGTGGTCCAGCCACGTCTGTCTTCTCTCACTTCTTGAAACCACCAATCTCCTTGTCTCAAGCCCTTTATGCACGAGCTTCCATCTGCCAAGAACACCGCTCCCTCCATCCTCCACCTTCCTCCACCTGCCCGTCTCTGGCCTACTCTTCAGGTATAGGCCTAAACCTCACACCCTCAGGAAGGCCTTCCCTGACTACCTCCCACCCCACCCATCTTTGTAGCCTCAGAAATTTAACTTCGTTGGAAACACCATGGGGTGATTTGGGTTTTGGTGACATGTAAAAAACAAAAAACAAAAACAAAAACCTTTACAAAAACCTATTATCAAAATGGAATTATTAATTACAATGAGAAATCTAACTATCGAAGGTCAGAAATTCACAAGTATGGACAAATGCATTGTTTCCTTTAGAAGGCAAATCTACACAGGAAGTCAAATAGCTTGTGAGTACAGGCTCAGACAAGGGGCATTAGCTTCTTGATCTAAATGATTACATTTGCTAAACTGTGATTCCTCCCAGTGTGCCCATTTCCACCACAGGGGTCTCCCTTGACACCTGTTCCTGGTCCATGACTCCCAGAGCTGAAGACCCCCTGCCTTTGTCTGCCTGCAACTCCTAAGCTTCAGTGGTTGACCTGCCCTCCCATCAGATGTAAGCTTGCTCTGGCTGTGTTAACACCTACCTGGTTAACACCTGCCTGGTTAACACTTAGTAAGGTAAAGGTCAGACCCAGGAGCAGTCTTTTCTTTTAGATGATTTCACATATGTCTGCTTTGATCTACTACATGTCTTTTGTAGTTCTATTTTAAGATGAAAGCAGACTGGTGAAAGCAGACTATTAAAGGACTTAAATCCACTTCTTTCAAAGTCTATTATTTACTATATTTGTTTAAATTCCTTCAAGATCTGTA
Source organism: Phoca vitulina (assembly GCF_004348235.1). Taxonomy (NCBI): domain Eukaryota; kingdom Metazoa; phylum Chordata; class Mammalia; order Carnivora; family Phocidae; genus Phoca; species Phoca vitulina. The sequence goes on from NW_022589844.1 coordinate 46,055, forward strand.
CTGGTGACTGTTAGTGAATGGCATTCCATAGCCTTGAAGCTCCAAGCCTTCTAATGATTGGGGGTGGGGAGTGTTAGTGCAGGTTCAAGAAGCAGGTTTTACTCTAAAGACGAAAGCCTTTTAGAAGGAAGTTGTTGGAATAAAGGAAAGGCGGAAAACTTTCTTATGCATAAAACGTCACGCTGTACTTAACCACCTCAAAAATATTCCTGCAAGTTTGTCTCTAGGAAGCCATCTTGGAAAATCCTGATCTCCTGTCAACTTAACCTCCTATCTCAACATATTCCATGTTAATCAGGTACCATGGGTAACTTTATATAGCACTTGTAATATTCAGCTGAAAAGCCTTAAAACCTTCTCTCTGTTTTCTACCTCGGACCAAAGGGGGCATTTAATGACCAGACCACTCTCGTAAATTTACTGTCTTGAAACAATAGGTAGGAGAAGGTATTTCTTTGGTTTGTTTTTTGTTTGTTTTACAGAGAGAGCATGCACACATGTGCGTGAGCTGGGGTGGGGGGAGTTGGGAAGGAGGAGAGAGAGAATCTCAAGCAGGTTCCACACCCCGGGCAGAGCCCGAGGCGGGGCTCCATCTCACAACCCTGAGATCATGACCTGAGCCAAAATCAAGAGTCAGTCGCCCAACTGACTGAGCCACCCAGGCGCCCCTTGGAGAGGTTTTGTTTTGACAGAGGGCACTCCAATGGGGCTAATCCACTGTCGCCTTCTCTTATTTCTTGTTTGGGTTGCTTTTGAACCTTGGAGTGAGTTTCCATTCTTGCCATGTTTTCTTTCAAACATGCTAGCTGTGGATGTAGGGAGGTGGGAGAGAGGAGTGTGGCGTGGCTTCACCCTCAGGGGTAACGTTCCTCCTAGGACGGCTGACCGCTTAGGTGTGCCCAGCCTCAGTCCGGGGGTGGGGGGGTGCCCGGGGCCTCTATGGCATGCATAGAAGCTGCCTGGATAGTCATCTCAAAGTGTTAAGAGTGTGCCCTGAACATCAGTGACTGCCCTAAGTAACCCATTCTCATCCCTGAGCGAGGAGAACGATGCGGACTTGAGAGGAGACCCACGGGGATGGGTCCATACCTCTGAGTTGAACAGGGTTTGCTCAACTACACATCTGGTGTTACCAGTATAAGAAAGGAATAAGGATACCAGCACATCAAAATATAAGCAATTCTAAGCAATACACACGTATGCATGTGATTGTTAATATCCACGATAGCAATAAAAGGCCTATGTGACTTTTAAACAAAATTTACACAAAACTGAGTTGTGAGTATAATTTTATTCATATTCTTAATTGGAAATTGGTTATACGGACAATAGGAAAGAATACAAGTGATCCCTAAGAAAACTAACAAATTACTCACTTCATTTCAGGATAATAGTAACAAAAATAGCTTGAGAAAATTAATACCATTTAAATTAGACAATGTACAAGGCTTTAGAATGTTCCTATTTACACGTCTCTGTGAGCCCACCAGGAGAAGGCACAGAGAACACTCTAGAGCTCCTCGTGAAGATGGGCCTGAAGACACGTTAGAAGCTCTGGTTCGCTCAACCACGGCCCAGGTTCTTCACTCCTGGTTATCTTTGGTTCTGCTTGCTTTTTTGTGTCCTTCCCCCGACCCCCCCCTCCCAAATCTTATTTCACAAATTCCCTAACAAGGGAGATCTCTGTCTGAACAATGAAAATTTAGTTTTTCCACAGGAATGCACATGACTCTATGACAGTTGCAAATTCAGGGCTTCAAAAGGCTTTGGTTACAGGGTTGTTAAATTGGAACAATGTTTGTGTTCCCGAGAAAAGGAAGAAGTGGACTTCTCCCCAGATATTTGTAGGTTTCCTTCCCCTCTTCTGTTTATTTGTGCAGCACACTGTGTGTTTTGCACTGAGCGCTGCAAACCCAAAGGGGAAAAAAAGCCTTTAAGCTTTCACGATTTCTCTTTTTGAATCCTCCAAAATACTGAACTGATATAGACTGAAGTAGAAGGTAGTGAGCGGAACTTTCCACGGCATCCTCAGCATGTTTGGGTATAGAATGTTTATAGGACTGATAACTTTAAGATTAAAACAAACAAAAAACCAAACCAAAACAAAACAGGAGAACCCTTTACCGGTATGTCTTGTCAGGTTTCTGAGTGAGGATATCTTGAGCCTGCAGAAAATAATGATTTTTTTTTTTTTTTAAAGTAAGAAACTCAACAACTTCCAAGCACCCAGAAACAATCTGACCTTCACTTTCAGTCTTTATAAGATATAAGACATCCTCAGATGAATTGCAAATGTGGTTTTAAAGGGCCTTGGATGTTGATGACTTGGTTCTATGCATTCCTGGCATTTACGAAATCAACTTGGGGATTAAAGTAAAAATGGCTATGCCAAGTATTTTATAAAAATGCAACTTTTCGTTAATATCTAGGAACTGGTGAAGCCAGGAACTTCTCTTATTTTACCTCATTGAAAAAACAAATCCATTCTCATAAGAAAAAGATCATAAACTTTATCTAAAACATCCTTTGCGATGTCTAAGAAAAATAACACTACAAAATAATTTTGACTAATAAAACCCCTTTCTCCCTCCTAGAGCTGTGTCAGCTGGAAAGAATCAACCACCTCCTTGTAGGAGAATGCCACACACACACAGGGCAGCATCCAGGCCCTTCTGCCCAGGAGCTGGAGAATGAGCTGTGGGCACTACAGCCGTCCCGCATAACTTGTATTGATTTTAAACGAGTCAAACCGCTTATCGGAGAATTCTGGGTTGACTTTGATTTTGTGACCATGAATTCCATTCACTGAAGCCTTCGTTGGTTTGTAGAGCTTAATTTTTAATACTGTTAACATCATGTAGCCAACCAAACACCAAGAGTATCAATAAATAACAAGCTCTGGTCTCACGTCTTCTTCCCGTTGGAGCATTTGACTTTATGAATAGATTACATGTCTAGCACCGGCGCCCCACCAGGGCAGACCATCTGGACGCGTCTCTCACATGTTTGGGGGTGTTCCTGGAGTCTAAAAGAAAGCCACAGAAATGAGCCTAAGAGCAGATTGCCAATGGGTCAGTGTGAATGTTGTTGCTAATGAAAAACAGCAGTTTGCCGAGACCCTGGGAGTCACCTGGGGCAGTCGGTCAGTCCCCCCTTGGGACCTGGGCTGTGGGTGGGGCTTGCCCTCACAAAGGGCTTTCAACCATCCTTTTTTTCTTGGCTTGGAGGTAGAAGATGCGGTTTTCTTCAGGATAAGTGACTTTGCTGAGGGGCATCCTGTAGATGTTGGCATTTTTCGTGGTCACCAAGAGGAACAGTAGTGTGGCCAAACAGAAGGGCCAGGTGCAAGCCGGCAATCCCACCTGAAGAGGAAGACACAAACCACATGCTCCTTTGAGATCCCGTCACAGAGCACCACCCTTCATCCTATTCTCATTCAGCGCAGGGGGATGCGTCCCTGGGCCGCCGATCTGGACTCGGCTTCTGCCCACTGGGACCGAGTCCAAGGGCCCAATCGGACTGCATTTAGCAGGTGAAACGTTGCTGTCCATTCCTCCGGTGGTCAGTGGCACGTCCACCTTGTGCATCTTTCCCTCCTCTCATTCAGCCAGGCTTCCTACACCACATGTGCGGAGATGAGCCCAGGCAGCCAGAGGTGTCACTCCGCAAGCTCCCAGGGGCTCCTGACCCCTCACCACACCCACAGGGCCCTCCTTGATTGGTTTGGCCTGTGGTGACCTCTCTCCTCCTGACTCCCACCCAGACCAGTCTTGGACTTCCCTTCCTTTCATTCCAGTTCCCAAACAGACTCTAAGCTCTTGGAGGGGAGGTCCTTCCCCTGGGCTGTTCTTTTTTTTTTTTTTTAAAGATTTTATTTATTTATTTGACAGAGAGAGAGACAGCGAGAGAGGGAACACAAGCAGGGGGAGTGGGAGAGGGAGAAGCAGGCTTCCCGCCGAGCAGGGAGCCCGATGCGGGGCTCGATCCCAGGACCCTGGGATCATGACCTGAGCCGAAGGCAGACGCTTAACAACTGAGCCACCCAGGCGCCCCATCCCCTGGGCTGTTCTTGGCAACTCATGCAGTTCTGGAGAAGGTCAAGGGCAAGACAGTGCTGAAAAGGAAGGAGGCACTAAACAGGCAACGATTTTGTCTATTAAATAATTCAGCTAGGACATGGGTCTAAGTACGTCTTACTGACGACTGACGAGGGGTTTAAAAAAGACAAGGGGTATGAAAAACGAATGGCTCAATTAAAAACAAAACCCAAACCATTTGGGTCTGTAGGCAATTATCCTTTTCCTCCCTTTCTTGATTTCTCAACCACTACCTGGTTTTGGCTTTCTGTTCAAGTAGAAGATATTCTAAAGTCAGTTCCCTGACCCTCAGAGTTAGAGTAGGAACTTGATAAATATGTTATACAGCCTTTCACTTCTTTAAATTATGCAATCTGGTATTTTTATTTTTTTGTTTTTTTTTATCTGGTTTTTTTTAGCAAGCCCAGTGATTGTAGTTTGGACTAAAATTTACTATGATGTTAGCAGGTGTGTGAACAGGCAGGTCCAGGAGACGGGAAAATCGTGGCGACCGCAGCCCTGGCTCCTGCTGGGGGACCCCAGGAGGGTTTCCACATCACTGAAAACGGATCAACCATGCTGATGATAAAGCGAGATTAAAGCCAACTCACCACAGCCATCACGTGGGACAGGCTGACTCCAAGGTAGGCTGTGAACAGAGCTACAAAAAGAAGGGAACAACAAGACTTAGTAGGTGCACTTTTCATTATAGGGAAGACTGCTTTCTGGTATAAATCTCCTGGAAATCCATGTTTCACCAGCTAGCTCGGCACCCTGGTTACAAGTAGGAGCTTCCAGTCGGCAGCTCTGGGTTCAAATCCAGACTCCACCACTTAGGAGCTTGGTGGCCCCCATTCTAAGCCTCCACTTCCTCACGTGCTCAATAGAGGTGATAGGAATTTCTCACGGGGTTGGTGTCATCATGAAAGGAGATAATACTTGGGTTTAGCACACAGTAAGAGGTACTCAGTAAAGGGAGTTTTCTGTGGTTACTATTCTGTTGCTATTATTGCTGATCCCTAAGGAAAAGGCCTTCTATGGCAAATTAACTTCCCTGTTATTTTATCTGAGCATAGTTGAATTGAAATGATGGGGGCGCCTGTTAAGCGTCTGACACTTGATTTCAGCTCAGGTCATGATCGCAGGGTTGTGCAGTCGAGCCCCACTTTGGGCTCCACACTCAGTGTGGAGTCTGCTTGAGATTCTCTCTCTCCCTCTCCCTTTGCCCCTCCCCCACTTGCTCTCTATCTCTCTCTAAAATAAGTAAAATCTTAAAAAAAATGAAACGTATGAATGTTTCTTGAGATAGCATGGTTTCTGTGCAATCACAATATATGCATCTAGGAGTCTCATATTAATGGTTAGAATTCACAGTTACAAAAAAATCATGGTATAAAAAAATAAAAAGCAGAAACTGACCACAAACTTGGGATTTCTTCCCATAAGAACATTGTTCCAAATACCATTAAGATTGGCATATAGGCCAATGAATTCATATGCTGTGTTTTTATTTACTCTGAGTGAGCATGGATCTTAAAGTAGGTAATTTGAGTCTATGTGTGACCCTCAACGTAAAACAACACACACAAAGATCTCAAGTAGCTAATCATCAGTTGAAGAGGGGGCTCGGGGAAGTTCAGGGAAGCTCAGGTTTCACAAAGGCATGCTGCAGAATGACCGTGCATTGGCCACCCAGCCCCCTGGGCCATGGCTGGCTCTGTTAGACATGCCCACCACCTAGACCTCCAGGGCAGGGAGAAGTGACATGAGCCCCCAGGGGGGCAGGGTGGGAAGTGGGGGGAGGGACTCTGATCCTATTTACTTTACCATCGTTTCATCAATCTTTGGTCTTTTTATCCTGGTATTTTTGTTCAACAGTATACCTCATTTTTTCACATCTGAATTGTCTCCTGCTAGGGGGAAAGGCTTGTCTTGGAAACAGCCTGGGCTTCAAACCCCAGCTCTGCCATTTTATTGTACAAAAAAAATCACTGAACTTGGGAATCTAGTATTATCGTCTGTAAAAGGGCAACTTGACGATGCGCTTTACAGGGAGGAGATGAATCTCAAATGCAGTCTTGTATTTCCACAAACAGCCGCTGTCAACCCATCCATGTCCCTGGGGGGGGGGGGGGGGGACCACGATGCAGCTCTGAGCAGAAGCGGGCAGCGGCTTGGTTTGGAAGAGCTTCTTTGTTTGGTTTTGATAATTTCATTCTTTTTTTTCCCCTTTCATTCTTCCTTCCTTCCTTCCTTCCTTCCTTCCTTCCTTCCCTCACTCATTCAACAAATACTCACTGCCTTCGGGTAAGCACCAGAACACTCTGCCCTGCTCTCTTGGGTACCGGCTCTTCTCCGAGACCTCCCCTGAGCCCATGAGTCCTTACTGCCATTCTTCTTTTCACACGGGTCGCACCTGGAAGGCACAGTTACCGCCCCGGTCTCTTCCTGCTAGGCTCCTTCCAAGTGGTCTCCGATGACAAGTTGCTTTTCTTTCCACAGTAAGAGCATCAGACTGTCTAACAGTAGCTGCCATCAATTAAGGCTTGCTGAGTGGGACCGGGAGAGCCTCCCATTAGAGGAGAAAGTCTGCACACCACAGGGTGTAGGCGATGACTCTGACAGTGCTCTGGGCAGCCGAGGGACAGAAAGGCCCTGAGTGCTGAGCAGACAGTGTCCGTCCTAGCAGACTGCCGTGGGCCAGTCCTACTAGGGCAACCCAAGCATTGAAAAGGGACATAATGTCGGGGCGCCTGGGGGGCTCAGTCAGTTAACCCCCTTCTTTTGATTTCAGCTCAGGTCCATGATCTCAGGGTCCTGAGATCGAGCCCCGCCTTGGGCTTGCACTGGGCGTGGAGTCTGCTTAAGATTCTCTCTCTCCCTCTGCCCCTCCCCATCTCTAAATAATAAACCCCCCCCCGCCCAAAAGAAACCAAAAAGAGACAAAATGTGTCTCCAGTTTGCGCTGACAAAATAACAAAATTGAGGAATTCCCTGGTGGGCAGTTTCCGGTTTCCAGGCAGGGCAGGCGGCCCTGCCAGGCTCTATCAGAGCTTCCCTGCTCTTCTGATAACGCCATCGGAACCAGGGAAAGAGCAACTCTGTAATAAATGTCTGTTATTTATTTTCCCTGGCTGGCAGAGTTGGTCTCTCGTTTGGCAGGGTCAGGGTGATGTGGGCAAGCTGGAACTTGCTGTGACATTTTCCATGTGAGACTTGCTTTACAAGAGGGGCTGGAGGTCTGCCTCCACACTTTCTGTCCAAAGACGGAGAGGGGCAGGACCCAGTGTGGATCAAACAGCCACTCTCGCACATTGTCCGTGGCAGGGGAAATCCGTATGGCCTCTGTGGGGGTGAATGTGGCATCTATTGAAATTCAAATGGACAGAGCTAGGATTTTGGCCCCAGGGTCTGGGCTCTCCGCTAATTCTGTATACTGCCCTAACCGTATGCTACACCAGTGGAGAAAATCTGACCTGTCCAAAGGAAGGTAGGTGCGATAGGCGGAATAACGGCCCCCAAAGATGTTCCCGTTCAAATCCCTAGAACCTGTGAATATGTTAGTTTACAGGGCAGAAGGGGCTTAGCAGCTGTGATTAAGTTAATGATCTTGACATGGGGAGACTAGCTGAATTATCTAAGTGGACCCAGTGTAACCACAGAGTCCTTGTAAGAGGGAGGCAAAAAAGTTGTATCGAGGGAGTGGGATGGAATGTTTTTACTTTCTGCTTTATACTCTTCTGTATTTATTGAGTTTTTGTTTGTTTTGTCTTATACAATAAGCCTCTACTACACCTATAGTGAAGAAAATAATGAAGATATTCCTGGTTTGAGGAAACCCATCTGCAAACATCTTTGGCTTCATCCCTTTCCACACTCTGTCAAGATCTCATCAGCAACTCTTGTGTCCAAAACAGTGTCTGCTTGATCTTGAAGGATGTGCTCAGGCCGTCCCCGTGCTGGCCCGGACCTCCCCCTCCACCAACCAGACTTCCTCCTCTCGATTTTTAGGACGTACAGAGAAGCCACCTTCTCTAAGAGGTGCTTCTTGATGATTCTGAACTGTGATGCTCCCCCAGAGACTCTGGTACTGTAGACATGTCCTTGTTCCCCTCCCAATATTCATATGGTCTCCGTGGGCTTCTCTCACCCACCTGGCTTCTGCCCTGGACCGTAACACTCTCCGTACAGAGCAACTTCTGGGATCTACGCTGCTGAGCCCCTAGCTCTTCCTAATACTGTCTGGGCTGTTTCATGAACATTTAGTATGTATTTGTTGTTCCTGCCAACCCAGACACATAAAGGTATGCACCTCGAATAAAGATTTGAAACCTCAAACAATCTCACAATAAAGCTTCTAACCTGGCCTAGCTCAGGTGGCACGTAATCTGTCTTCTCCCTTGCCCTAAGCTTGTGAACAGATGTGGGAAAATGAGCAAAGAGTTTTGACGGGCTTAGTTGGTGGAACAGCTGTGTACTACAAAGAAGGGGGCAAAATGACATGGACGTGGTACCACCCTGGCAACCTGAGATGTGTTAACCCTGCTACAGCTTCGGGAGATCGAAACTGAATGAGGCCTTAGAAATCCTCAGTCCCACCTCCTGCCCAGTGCAGGAATCCATTCTAAATCCTGCCTGACATGTGGTCTACTCTTTTATCTTTTTTATTTAAATTGAGGTGTAATTGACATACAATATTCTATTAGTTTCAGGTGTACAGCATAGTGATTCTACCTTTGTATACATTGTGAAATGCTCAGCTCGGTGAAGTCTCGTCACCATCTGCCACACACACAAAATTAATACAATATTATTGACTCTATTCCTCATGTGGTATATGACACCCCCATGGCATTTATTTTATGACTGGAAATGTATACTTCCCTTTACCCATTCACAACCAACCCCCCCCCCCCACCTCTGGCAACCACCAATCTGTTCTCTGTACTTACTGAGTCTGGGTTTTGCTTTGTTGTGTTTGTTTTTTTAGATTCCACATGTAAGTGAAATCATATGGTATTTATCTTTCTCTGTTTGACTTATTTCACTTAACATAATACCCTCAAGGTCCACCCGTGTTGGTGCAAGTTGCACGATTTCATTCTTTTTTATGGTTAAGTAGTATTCCATTGTGTATGTATATTTGTGATCTGACATTTTAGTAGCAGCTTAGATAACTTGGATTGATTCACCTGGTGATAAACTGACTCTAGACAAATATTTCTATTGGTTAGGAATGATTTCTGCACCTTCCACCATCCTCCGCCCCGCATATCCCCCAGGGAGGGTCATTCCCTGCACTCTAACAGATTATCTTAAATACTTTTACTTTGTATTGGATTAGGGATGCCAGAGGCTCTGGGTGAATAAACCTCCCCTTTACAAGGGCCTGAGAAATCCATTAGCTTTTCAAATCTAAATCACTTGAGCTCTGTTTTTACCTCAAGGCCTGAATGCTGCCACAGGGAAGCTGGGGTTTGGGTGGATGTAATTCCAGAGGTTGTTAGCAAATGTGGATTCTGGGCTTGCATTTACCCTAACTGACTGGATGCCCTTCAGCACATCACTTTACCTCTCTGGCCTCAGAACCCCAATAGTAAAATGAGGGGGCTGGGGCGGAGATCTGCAGAACCTCTCCTAGCTCTGACAGGCCGAGGCTGGCTAGAATACCGGGGTCAGAAGCCGTGAACACAGTGCAAGATGTGGCCCCCAGAGCACCAGCAGCGGCACTGTCTGGCCCTCTTTAAATGCCAACTCCTCCCTACCTCGAACGGGGAATCAGACACGGGGTACTGGGGCGGGGGGCAGCCATCTGTGTTTTAACAAGCCTTCCAGGTGATTCTGACGTTCCCTGAAGTGTGAGAACAGCTAGATTCTTGTGATTCTCAAAGGGCCACATGTAGTCCTACCTGATTCAGCAGGAGGAATGGCTCTGTATCTAGCTCGAGTCATTTCATCTTAGTTTCTTGGGTCAAACGATGAGTATGAAGAAATAGGATGAGTCAAGTTTCTACCTCCCCCCTCCCCCTCCCCCATATACAGATGGCAAAATGGTTAACCCGACTCAACAGGCTCTCCTGTCCTCACGACAGCCAATGAGGAGGGCACAGCAGAGCTTAACCCTCCCGGGGAGGGGACGCCACTTGTCCTGCTCACACATGCAGACAGCCGGGGGCCCACACTGGAACCGCGGCCCCAGCGTCTCATACAGTCCCTTTGTACTGTGTGGACTGATCCCATAGTTATGAGCAACCCTCCCGCCAGTGCACGGAATACTCACCACAGGCAAGAGCCAGGATGTGCGTTTGCCAGGTGAGAGCCATGAACATTCCTCCAATTGCAATGCAGGCCAGAGAGCTGTTGAAACCCCAGAGTCCAAGGTAGATGTTCTCAAATGGTGCCGAGACACTGAGTCCTATTAGGTGAGACAGGTGAAGTCAGGGCTGGGCACCAAAGGCAGGATGCTCTGGAAGGAGGCCAGGGGTGGGGGAAGCTAGTCCCATTGGTCCCTGGGAAGCAGAGCCCTCAAGGAAGCCTGGCGTTTGGAAGATGCCTGAGGGGAGGCATGCGGGGCAGGAGCTGCTCAATGTTTGCTCACCTGCCGCTATCCCCAGCAGCGACCCGATGGCAGCATGCAGGGACATGAGTGGGGAGGAGAGCAGAAGGGCGACCAGGAAAATGCCCCCTGTCCACGGGTTATCACAGCCGTAGATCTGGCCCACACCCACGGGCAGCGATTTCAATAACTGCAAAGCGATTTAGAAAATGAGCTCATTAACACAACTGAGCAGAAAGCCGCGGGACCCCCACAAGCGCATACAGTGTCATGTTAGAGTTAGCGTTTCTCGTCTTCCCAGGTCAGTGTTACTCATTTTTAAAAGTCTCTTTCTCTTGACAGAGAAATCTCATTCTTCTGCTTTATCCTGAGAGATAGATCCACCCGCCCCTGGAGAATGCTGAGCCTGCCTTCTCAGGATTCCCCTTTGCTCGGGGGCTCCGCTGTGCGCACGGCCACTTGGCTTTGGTGGCTGATAGGCTCCCGGGTGGTCTCACTCCCCCCCCACCCCGGGTGGCGATGACCTGCCGAGTCTCCCAGTGAGGACGGCAGGGACCACGGCTGACATTTCCGCTGCTCTTAACTGTCCATCGGTTGTCAGGCTAACGCGTTAGTGCACACCAAGGTCAAGAGAAGTATTATTACTTTCGTGCAATTGGGTTGTTAAGGCCAGAGACCCAGAGCTGGGTTATCTTATCCACAATTCAGAAGCAATTATCGGCAAGTTCAGGAATCAGGACCCTATTTATACTTAACTAGAACATGTATTAATTTTTTTAAATTTTATTTTATTATGTTATGTTAATCACCATACATTTACATCATTAGTTTTTGATGTAGTGTTCCATGATTCATTGTTTGTGCATAACACCCAGTGCTCCATGCGGAACGTGCCCTCTTTAATACCCATCACCAGGCTAACCCATCCCCCCCACCCCCCTCCCCTCTAGAACCCTCAGTTTGTTTCTCAGAGTCCATAGTCTCTCATGGTTCATCTCCCCCAATGACTTCCCCCCCTTCATTTTTCCCTTCCTGCTATCTTCTTCTTCTTCTTCTTCTTCTTCTTTTTTAACATATAATGTATTATTTGTTTCAGAGGTATAGGTCTGTGATTCATCAGTCTTACACAATTCACATGGGGGAGGGTACGTGCTATGGTGAGCGCTGTGAATTGAGCTGAGGAATCACAGAACATGTATTAATTTAAGCCAGAATATCATTGGCTTCTTCCACTTACCAACAACTGCCAGTTAGTCCTCCAAACAAAACCACATGTGAATGTCCCAGTTCTCTGTTCTGGCTGAGGCCTGATGTCAGCTATGTGCTCAACAGAATGGCAGTTTTCGGGAAGGTACAGGGTTTGATTGAAGCTAACAGATAATAATTCTTTATAATGGCACTTCTGGTCGGGCCAGGAGAGGCATAATTAGCCACATTAGGCTCCTTTGTGACCAAGTCCATTTACTTGCCCCACATCACACGTACATCTTTTGAGTGACCTTGGGGAGGCAGACTCTGCTACAGGGGACCCTGCTGTGGCATGAGGACCTGCCCCCTCCCCTCATGCATTCGGTGGGATCTAACACTGGCTTGCAAACCCTGCTCCGGTCCTTGTGCAGAGCACAGGACCAGACTGTGAGTTTGATTCTATCCTAAGATGGACCCTGAATTTTCCAGCTCACGGTGGATCTTCATGTCTACACAAGATCGTTTCCTGTTTGTCTAGACTGGGGAACTTGACACAGGCAAAGACTAACATAGGCTTCCCCCTCAGAACTGATGGCAGAACTACCCCTCAGGGAGCCAGGGAGGCGGGGAGTCGGGCGAGATGGGAAAGAAGGGTGCTGATGTTGGGGTGGTAGCTCAGAGTGAGGAGAAGACCCTCACTTCCGCAGATGAGTACCGTCCAACAGACCTTCCATGGTGGCGAATATTCTGTACGTGGCTACTGAGTGCCTGAAGTGTGGCTAGTAAGGCTAAGAAACTGAATTTTTAATTCTATTTCATTGTAATGAATTTCACATTTAAGTTAAAATAGCCACGTGGGGCCGAATAGCTACTATATTGGACAGGGAAGTTTTAGATAGATCAATTTATTTTATTTTATTTTATTTTATTTATTTATTTGACAGAGAGAGACATAGCGAGAGAGGGAACACAAGCAGGAGGAGTAGGAGAGGGAGAAGCAGGCTTCCCCGCGGAGCAGGGAGCCCGATGTGGGGCTCGATCCCAGGGTCCTGGGATCACGACCTGAGCTGAAGGCAGACGCTTAACGACTGAGCCACCCAGGCGCCCCTAGATAGATCAATTAACACTATAATATTATTTTTTGTGGGTAGGTTCGAATAAGCATTTGATTTTCTAAGTTATTTCCAAAAGCTCCCATTTATTTTCTGGGCAAGATTGTAAAGAAAAGCCTGCCTGAGCTCCTCACGCATTTTGATGGCTCAGCAAAGAGGACAGCAAAAGGGGTTATGTGACCTGAGAGTGGGAAAGCCAGGCTTTTGCACATCAAAAAGGTGCTTTTTGTTTGTTTTCCTCTGATTTTAAGCGTCCTCTTAGTCAAAAAACCTTCAACAGAGTTATTAAATAAACACCAACAGGAGTGAGCCAGGTTTTTTAAAAATGGCAATTCTCTCTGTGCACACCTGTAAAGAGATACATGCAATACAGCCTATGATTGTGGTTCTCAAACCCTGGCCCACATCACCATTATTTAGGCAGCTTGTTAATACAGGTTCCTAGGCCCCCTCCCCAGAGATTATGATTTGGGGAGTCTGAGGTGGAGCTTGTGTTGGTATTTAAAAACAATGATTCTGATGGCAACCAAAACTTGAGAACCATGAATTATTGTACATATTCTTTGAGATCTACCCAAAGAAAAAGCAGAATAGAGAGGTTCTTTAATGAGACCTAACAGTAAGCTGCCAGCTCTTTTGATCAGAGGAGGCAGGTCATGGAGGGCTTAACTCCAGGCTCAAGGCACTTCCTCAAGGACTGGCCCCCATCCCATCCACCCAAAGAAGGGGCAAATTTGAAACAGAGTTTTTGATTTCCAATGGAGCTATACTCCGGACTGGATTTTAGAAAAAGAGGGGGGAACTTAGCTTTGAGCAGTCATTTAAAAAACTCTTTAAAACAAAGAAAAAAAAAGAGATAAAAAACCAGACCCTTAACTACAGAGAACAAACTGGTGGTTACCAGAGGGAGGTGAGTGGGGGGATGGGTGAAGTCGGTGAAGGGGATTAAGAGTACAGGTATCTTGATGAGCACTGAGTAATGTATAGAATTGTTGAATCATTATATTGTACACCTGAAACTAATATAACACTGTATGTTAACTATACTTCAATGATAATAATAAACAAACCCTTAGAGCCCAAAGCTTTGGAGTAGAACAAATGGTTTAGGGGGCAAGATGAAGACAGCAAGCCGAGTCTCCATCAGGCTCTGATGCCCAAGAACAATTAAACAGGAGGACACTGAGTGTCTTCCAGAGTCAGGAAGGAATGCAAGAAGACAGCGTATCTTACCTGCAGGGCACTGAGGTCAGGCCAGGTGATATTGGGAACGGCGGTCACGGGTTTGAACAATTTGCCTGGGAAGAATGGATTGTAATGTCCTGTGGCCGATAAGTACATTGATAATGCCATGTTGAAGGGCAGCGTGAAGACGGGGAGGTCCCATTTGCAGAACAAGGAGTTCAACGCACTTGAGAAAATTGGACTAATAACAACAACAACCACAAAACAGAATGGAAGAACATGCATGTGACAAGTCATTTGACAAACTGAATCTCTACACTGGGGAGAGGCTTTGTTTCATGGGCAAAATGCTAACGTGCTGTTGTTTCAGCAAACTTTTAAAAGGGGAAAAAGAAAGAAAACCAAAAAGCCCGAACTGAAACAAAAAAACAAACACGCGTGGAATAAATCCTGTCAGAGAATAATTCTTACATGAAGTCAAAAATCAACTCTTCGCTTATTTGGCTTTTGAAAAACTATACTCTGGGGTTGCTCACGGAGACTTATGAAATCTAGGTTTTAGAAATATTTTTGAAGTATTTTAGACATGAAGTAAAATACACAGTTAGAGCCCCCTGTGTAACCTACTTGATCATGGTACATGATCATGAGCCCCTCCCTCCTGACCAGACGCAACCGCCATCTTGAATTTCTGTATCATCTTCATGAGTCTTTAGTATATCTATTTTTGAAAAAGAGAAACAATTATCCAAGGGAGGATGTAAGGTGGTGTGGGCTGGAGGAAAAAGATCTTAAACTCGGGGTGGGAGGGGGAGCAGGAAGGGGAGGAACAGCTTTAAGTCAGGAATAGTTGATGAACTATGTGACCTTTGGCAAGGAACTACTCCTCCATTTCCTGGTCTGTAGTCTGGGGGACTGGATTAGATTAGATGAGATTGTCTCTGGGCCCTTTTGGGCTCTCACTTGTTAGCCCATCACTAAGGTCAGAACTCCAGATTATGGGAGGGGGTGTGGGGAGTCCCTGCTGATGACCCACTTCCTGTCCTTGAGCCTGTTTTTCGGAAATTACTTCCCGCTCAGATTGGCTCTGCCCGCAGACTCTCTCGCACACGCCTGTGGATGCAGGCCGGGGGTGGGGGGGCGCTGCAGACTTTGTGCAGAGTGGGCTACACTACTCATTCGTGTGGGTATTCGTGTTTTATATCCTAAATGTGCCATAGTAAGAAGGAAATGTATGCTTCCAAAGAACAAACAAAAAAGGACATAAGAAACTAATTTGAAGGATTTTTTTGAATTCAGTAACGAAATTCTTTGAAGGCAGCAGGGGCAGGTGGATAAGGAGAGTTCATATAGGCACGTACAGTGGTTCTCAAAGTGTAGTTCCTGGATCAGCCACCTCACCTGGGAACTGGTTAGAAATGCAGATTCTTAGGCTTCATCCTGGATGGACTGAATCAGATGCCCTGGGGAGGGGGGCCGCAGGCTGTGTTTTCACAAGCCCTGCTGGTGATTCGGTAGTGTGCACGGTGGAGGACCGCTGATGGAGGGCATGGTTCTCAAATTTGGTTGTACTTTAGAAACCCCTGCGAGCCTTTAAAACTCCCAGTGCCCAGGCAACAGCCCAGACCAATTACATCAGAATCTCAGGGGATGGGCGGAGGGGGATGAGGTGTGTATGGAAGGTCACACGCATCAGTGTGTTTGATGCTTCCTGTTTCCAATAGACATAAACCGAATCTAAATTTTAAAAAATTATTTTGCTAAAAACTGTTAGACATATGTACCATAAAATCGACCACGTTAACCATGTTAAAGTCTGCGGTCTCACTTGCATTCAGTTCATTCACATTGTCGTCTAACCATCACTGCTGTCCATTCCTAGAACTTTCTTCATCTTGCAAAACTGAAACTCTGTACCCATTAAACAGTAACTCTCCATTCCCTCCTCCCCCCACATATTTTTTTTTAAAAGGTATTTTGGACACCCAGGTACAACTTACCAAGTCATGGACATAGCAGACACAGGGAATAACAGCCACCAGAAATAGTTGCCCTTGTCTGAAAAGACAGCCATGAGGATTCCCAGCAGCGTGGCATTGTAGCCCTGGAGTCCTGCGGCGATTGCTGACCTGCGGGCGAGAGGCACAGCGTGGGCACGTCCTGGGTGGACACTGGCTGGACTTGCACATAAATGATTCTTGCAACTTTCCGATCATATTCCCATTAGGAAATGAGATTATATTTAGAAATTTATTCCAAAGTCTGTAAAAGCCAAACACTATTAAAATCATGGGAAAAAAAGAAATATACATAGATAAGGATAAAATAGAAATGTGCATATAGAACAACCCCCTTCAGAGGTGTCCTAGCAAGACAGGATTCCAGCATCCAGGTGCAGGAAAGGAAATGAGCGAGGCAGCTTGTCCTGCTTCCTTTAGCCTTTCCTTCAGAAAGCTATTTCTCCTGTGTCATTAAGGGCCTTTGATCTGAACAGAGTTGTTCCATGAAACTGTTCTCTAAGTCTGACATTCTTGGTGAGAGGTGTAAGATGGTCCAACTGTAAATTCACTTTCGTAGTGTTTGTGACCTTAAAAACATTAATCTTCCAACGTAGCATACATTTTCATCTTCCTGTGCTTCCATTTTGTGGTCTCCAAATATACATTTCCAAATTATTGCAAAGAAAAACAATTACTTTAACTGGGCAGAGTATTCCATTTATGTGCATATTTAGCACCAAATTCATTCTTGGGTTCCTTTTTGCCTCTCAGCCTTCTGAAGGTTGACCTATTGTCTTCCTTCACTAATCTTTTGGGACATGTAGGAATTGATGGGATTTTTGCTGGTTTAACCCTGGAAGTGATACTCTCTTCTAGAATTTGGGAATATACATGAGGACAGTGGACAGCTAGGCAAAGACTCGCCTTCTCAACAAGGGACTTGCAGATTGAATGCTTGGCCGCCATTGCTTTAATGGCAACGTCAGCAAGTTGTGGGACACCAGAGTTAAAACAACAGAAGCTGTGTATTCACTTAAAACAGGATTGCTATTTTAATGTGGTCCTTTAGGACTGAGGAAAGTAAGAGAGAATTGAAAATCAACACATATAAATATGGCTTGCCTTCTAAATAATACCTGATAAGGAAAATGGGTCAATTTTTGCTGGAACAAAACAATGAAGGAATATTTGATATGGTACAATCCTGGACCACACCTCCAAACTGGATGCACTGTTTCCTGATGTGCATTGGAATAGGATTTAACCTGACCTATGGAGAACAAAGTGGAACATTTTCGGATTCTCTCTCTGAGAAGCTCCTTAGGTAACTTACAGTAAATATTACAGGAGCTTAGTTGTGTAATGACCCTCCACTGGTGCTTACTCATTGATCCTGGGCACCTAGAAGACCAGCAGCCTCCCTGACAAAACTAGAAAGTCAGGAGCTGTCTAATCCCATGGTGGGAGTTCGCTTATCACTTCCTCAACAACAGATCAATTTATAAAGTACGTGCTATTTTTAACCCAACACATAGTTCAGAAGACACACTTAGACGTCTTAAGTCAGAACTAATTAACTTGGAATTTGTGATTATTCATCTCTCTAGAAACTGAACTAACATCTGCACTGTCTATAAAGAATGAATTTACCAAACTAAGCATGCAAACAATATATAATGGAATTAGTCGGGATTTTTAAGTCACCAAGACTTTTCAAGAACTCATATGCTTGTGTTGCCCGAGTGGCTCCGTCAGCTAAGTGTCTGCCTTCGGCTCAGGTCATGATCTCGGGGTCCTGGGATTAAGCTCTGCATTGGGCTCCTTACTCAGTGGGGAGTCTGCTTCTCCCTCTCCCTCTGCCCCTTCCCCTGCTTGTGCTCTCTCTCTCTCTCTCTCTCAAATAAATAAATAAATAAATAAAATCTAAAAAAAAAGAACTCATATGCATTTTTACCCACACAAAATGCTGATGATAAATAATTGATTAATCATCGAAGAAGAATGATTTAGTGAATGACTCAAGAGAAATAATAAAGGATATAAATAATCCCCTGACCTCTGGCTCAAGACAAATATAGAGTTCTGTAGAATAAAGGTGGGTTTTTCTGGGAAGGGTGGGGCTTTATCACTGATGCCCAATTCACTGATTAACTCCTGTGTTCTCAGAAGCAGGAAGAGCAGGCTGGGATGGATGCACCTACCTGTCCTGGGCAAGCAATAGGGCTGTCAGGGTGGAGACCACTGTTCCCACACAGCCATTGAGAGCCCACCAGGGATTCTGGACCAGGAGTCCAACCAGAATCAGGATTCCGCTGATGGGGTTGCTGACAAACACCACTTGGGATATGCCCCGAAGAACCCAATCAACGAACTGGAGCACCTGTGGTTTGTCTGGAAGAGATGAGAATGACAGAGCTAAGTCAAGGTGCTCCTTTCCACGCCCAGTGCCCACCCTGAGTAAAATCATCAAAATCCCCTCTGATAAAGGTGAAACTAATTTGTGATATTCCTGGAAGCTTTTTCCCTCTGAGCCATTTCCCCTTTAGTCGTACCCAGGTCCCCGAAAACCTCCAGTTTCTTTATGCTCAACCCACTCTGCCCTTATAGAATCTCCACTGCAGAAAGCACTGAATGCACTTATTTACCATGCTCAGAGGTACAGACTCTTAAGCTAAAGAAATGAATTATTATAGTAAAACTTCAGTTCTTAAGTACTGAAATTATGGGATGGAGCCAGGTGCTTTCCTCTAATATGAGTAGGTCCCTGGCCCTAAGCACTATCTCCATAAAAAAATATTTGAAGAGGCTTGCAGGTTAGAAGATAAAAAATTAGGGGCGCCTGGCTGGCTCAGTCGGTAAAGCATGTGACTCTTGATTTCAGGATTGTAAATTTGAGCCCCATGTTGGGTATTGAGATTACTTAAACATAAAATCTTGGGGCACCTGGGTGGCTCAGTGGGTTAAGCATCTGACTCTTGATTCTGGCTCAGGTCCTGATCTCAGAGTTGTGGGATCAAGCCCCACGTCAGGCTTCATGCTTAGTGGGGAGTCTGCTTGAGATTCTTTCTTTACCTCTGCCCCTCCCCCTGCTTGTGCTCTCTCTTTCTCTCTCAAATAATAAATAAATAAATCTTTAAAAAAATAAGTAAGATCTTTTAAAAAAGATAAAAAGTTAAAAACTGGAGAGGAGAGAGATCAATAGAAGGCAGGGGACTGTAATGAAAGATACAAGTAGAAGAACCAGCAAGCCATTTCCCCCAAAGCTACTTCCCCCATCTCTCCAAGGGATGGAAACATAAATACCTTTAAGCCAGCTGGCAAATTCTTTCATATCACCGGTGACATAGCCAAGTGCCTTGGGGAGGTACCTTCTTCTTGGACTTCGTAAAACCTGATTTTCACCCTGGTCCATTTTAACCATAGTGGGACTATCCTCCATGGTTATCTCTTCCTCTGGCTCCTTGAGGAAAGGACAGAGCTCATAAACATCCTAATGCAGAACACTTCAGACTGGCCAGCACTGGGCCTGGTTGCAGTAGCCACGGAGGATGAGTTAAAAAGCACTTCATTTGTATCATGACATCCCAGGGGACTAAGAAAGCACCAATTTTCTCTTGAACCATTGTCATGGAGATTATTACCCAAATCCTAATCCCATACTACTTTTGTCATCATTGTCTTTAATGCTACCATGAGAAGGTTCTGGCCTTGAGTTTCATAAGGTCCAGTTTCTAATTCAACAAATATCCATAGAACACCTACATCCTACACTAAAAGAGCTCAGTCTAGTGGAAAAGACTGAAAAATATTTAATTTCAACATACTGACTGAAATAATAATATAGGAAGAGCTAAGACCAAGTGCTTAAGATTCATGCTGTTGGCCAGAGGAGCCAGAGGTTAGGTTACAAAATGGTGCTCACGAATGCAGATCAAACAGCTACTTCCCAAGATGAGCAGCCTTTTTTTTTAAATTAAGTTTTTAACTTTAATTCCAATATAATTAGCATAGTGTTATGTTAGTTTCAGGTACACAATATGGTGATTCAACAATTCTATACATTACTCAGTGCTCATCATGGTAAGTGTACTCTTAATCCCCGTCACCTATTTTACCCATCCCCCCACCCATCTCTCCTCTGGCAACCATCACTTTGTTCTCTACAGTTAAGAGTTTGCTTTTGGTTTGTGTCTTTTTCTTTCCTTTGTTTGTTTGTTTTGTTTCTTAAGTTCCACATATGAGTGAAATCATATGGTATTTGTCTTCTCTGATGTATTTCACTCAGCATTATGCTCTCTAGCTCAATCTATGTTGTTGCAAATGGCAAGATTTCATTCGTTTTCATGACTGAATAATATTCCTTTGTATATGCCCCACATCTTCTTTGGATACTTGGGCTCCTTCCATAATTTGGCTATTGTAAATAATGCTGCAATAAACATGGGGGTTCATATGTTCTTTCAAATTAGTGTTTTTATATTCTTTGGGTAAATACCAAGTAGTGTGATTACTGGATCATAGGGTAGTTCTATTTTTAATTTTTTGAGGAACCTCCATACTGTTTTCCACAGTGGCTGCATCAGTTTGCGTTCCCACCAACAGTACATGAGGGTTTCTTTTCCTCCACATCCTCACCAACACTTGTTGTTTTTTCTGTTTTTGATTGTAGCCATTCTGACAGGTGTGAGGTGATATCTCATTATGGTTTTGATTTGCATTTCCCTGATGATGAGTGATGTTGAGCCTCTTTTCATATGTCTGTTGGCCATCTGAATGTCTTCTTTGGAGAAATGTCTGTTCATGTCTTCTGCCCATATTTTTTAATTAGATTATTTGGGGGCAGGTGTTGAATTATATAAGTTCCTTATACATTTTGGATACTAACCTTTTATCCATTATATCATTTGCAAATATCTTCTCCTATTCAGTAGGTTGTCTTTTAGTTTTGTTGATTCCTTTGCTGTGCAGAAGATTTTTTTTGGATGTAGTCCCAATAACTTATTTTTGCTCTTATTTCCCTTACCTCAGGCAACATATCTAGAAATGTCAGTGTCAGAGAAATTCCTGCCTCTTCTAGGTTATTTATGGTTTCTGGTCTCACATTTAGGTCTTTAATCCATTTCGAGTTTATCTTTGTGTATGGTGTAAGCAAGTGGTCCAGTTTCATTCTTTTGCATGTAGCTGACCAGTTTTCCCAACATCGTTTGTTGAAGAGACTGTCTTTTTTCCCATGGCACGTTCTTGCCTCTCTGGTTGAAGATTAACTGATCATATAATTGTGGGTTTTTTTCTAGGCTTTCTCTCCTGTTCCATTGATTTATATGTCTGTTTTTGTGTCAGTACCATACTGTTTCGATTACTACATCTTTGTAGTATAACTTGAAGTCTGAAATTGTGATGCCTCCAGTTTTGTTTTTCTTTTTCAAGGTTGTTTTGGCTATTCTGGGTCTTTAGTGGTTCCATACAAATTTTAATATTATTTGTTCTAGTTCTGTGATGAATGCTCTTGGTATTTTGTTATCAATTGCATTAAATCTGTAGATTACTTTGGGTAGTATGGACATTTTAACAATATTTGTTCTTCCAATCCATGAGCATGGAATATCTTTCCATTTGTTTGTATCGTATTTAATTTCTTTCATCAATATTTTATAGTTTTCAGAGTACAGGTTTTCCACCTCCTTGGTTAAGCTTATTTCTAGGTATTTTGTTATTTTTGGTGCAATTGTAAATGGGATTGCTTTCTTAATTTCTCTTTCTCTTGCTTCATTATTGGTGTATAGAAATGCAACAGATTTCTGTACATTAATTTTGTATCCTGGGATCTTACTAAATTCATTTATCAGTTCTAGCACTTTTTTGGTTGGGTCTTTAAGGTTTTCTATATATAGTATCCTATCATCTGCAAATAGTTAAAGTTTTACTTCTTCCTTACCAATTTGGATGCCTTTTATTTCTTTTTGTTGACTGATTGCTGTGGCTAGGACTTCCACTACTATGTTGAATAAAAGTGATGAGAGTGGACATCCTTGTCTTGTTTCTGATCTTAGGGGGAAAGCTCTCAATTTTTCACCATCGAGTATGATGTTAGCTGTGGGTTTTTCAATGTGACCTTTATTATATTGAGGTATGTTCTCACTAAATCTACTTTGTTGAGAGTTTTTATCATGAATGGATGTTGTCCTTTGTCAAACGCTCTTTCTGCATCTATTGAAATAATCATATATTTTTTATCCTTTCTCTTATTGATGTGATGTATCATGTTGATTGATTTTTTGAATACTGAACCACATTTGCATCCCAGGAATAAATCCCACTTGATTGTGGTGAATGATTTTTTAAATGTATTGTTGGATTTGGTTTGCTAGTATTTTGTTGAGGACTTTTGCATCTATTTCCATCAGAGATACTGGCCTGTAGTTCTCTTTTTTGTAGTGTCTTTATCTAGTTTTAGTATCAGGGTAATATGGGCCTCCTAGAATGAATTTGGAAGTTTTCTTTCCTCTCTATTTTTTGGAAGAGTTTAAGAAGAATAGATATTAACTCTTCTTTAAATCTTTGGTAGAATTCACCCATGAAGCCATCTGGTCCTGAACTTTTGTTTGTTGGGAGTTTTTGATCACTGATCAATTTCATTGCCAATAATCAATTTGTTCAAATTTTCTATTTCTTCCTGACTCAGTTTTTGGAGGTTATATGTTTCTAGGAGTTTATCTGTTTCTTTTAGGTTGTCCAGTTTGTTGGCCTCTAGTTTTTCATAATATTCTTTTACAATCTTTTGTATTTCTGTGGTGGTAGTTGTTATTTCTCTTCTTTTGTGATTTTGTTTATTTGAATACTCTCTCTCTTTTTTCTTGATGATTCTGGCTAAAGTTTTCTCAATTTTTTTGCTCTTTTCAAAGAACCAGCTCCTGGTTTCATCAGTCTGTTCTATTGTTTTTTAAATTTCTATATCATTTATTTCTACTCTAATTTTTATTATTTCCTTCCTTCTACTGATTTTGGCTTTTGCTTGTTCTTTATTTTCTAGCTCCTTTAGGTGTAATGTTAGGTTGTATTTGAGATTTTTCTTGCTTCTTGAGGTAGGCCTGTGTTGCTATACTTCCCTCTTAGAAATGCTTTTGCATCCCAAAGATTTTGGACCCTTGTGTTTTCAATTTCATTTGTTTCCATGTATTTTTGGATTTACTCTTTGATTTCTTGGTTGATCCATTCATTGTTTAATAGCATGTTATTTAACCTCCATGTATTTGTGCTCTTTCCAGATTTTTTTCTTGTGATTTCTAGTTTCATAGTGTTGTGGTCAGAAAAAAATGCATGGTATGACTTCAATCTTTTTGAATTTGTTGAGACTTGTTTTGTGGTGTAATATGTGATCTATTCTGGAGAATGTTCCATGTGCACTTTAAAAGAATGTGTATTCTGCTGTTTCAGGATGGAATGTTCTGACTATATCTGTTAAAATCCATCTGATCCAATGTGTCATTCAAAGCCACTGTTCCCTTGTTGATTTTCTGTTTGGATGATCTGTCCATTGATGTTAAGTGGAGTGTTAACATGCCCTACTATTATTGTATTACTATCAGTGATTTCCTTTATGTTTGTTACTAACTGTTTTAAGTATTTTGGTGCTCCCATGTTGGATGCATAAATATTTACAATTGTTATACCTTCTTGTTGGATTTTCCCCTTTATTATTATATAGTGTTTTTTTTGTCTCTTCTTACTATCTTTATTTTAAAGTTTATTTTGTCTGATATAAGTATTGCTACCCCAGCTTTCTTTTCACATCCATTTGCATGATAAATGTTTCTTCATCCCTTCACTTTCAGTCTGTACATGTGTTCAGGTCTGAGATGAGTCCCTTGTAGGCAGCATATAGATGATTCTTCTTCTTCTTCTTCTTCTTCTTCATTTTTTAATCCATTCTGCCACCCTATGTCTTTTGATTGGAGCATTTAGTCCATTTACATTCAAAGTAATTATTTATAGGTATGTATTTATTGCCATTTTGTTCCATGTTTTATGGTTGTTTTTGTAGTTCTTCTCTGTTCCTTTCTACTTTTGCTCTCTTCTCTCATGATTAGTTGGCTTTCTTTAGTGATATATTTGGATTCCTTTCTCTTTAATTTTGCATACTATTACTGGGTTTTGATTTGTGGTAACCATTCAGTTTGTATATAACATCTTCTGTATATAGCAGTCTATATTAAGTTGATGGTCACTTAAGTTTGAACCCATTCTTTACTCCACTAGCCCCATATTTTAGGTATATGGTGTCATACGTTACATCCTTTTATTTTGTGAATTCTTTGACTGATTTTTACAGATATATTTATGTTTACTGCTTTTGTGCTTCTTACTTTCCTTTCTCTTGCTTATGGTCCTTCCTTTTCACTCAAAGAGTCTCCTTTAATATTTCTTGTAGGGCTGGTTTAGTGGTCATGAATTTCTTTAACTTTTGTTTGTCTCAGAAGCTCTTTATCTCTCCTTCTACTCTGAATGATAGCCTTGCTGGATAGAGTATTATTGGCTGCAGATTTTTTTTCCTTTCTGCACTTTGAATACATGATGCCACTCTCTTCTGGCCTGCAAAGTTTCTATTGAAAAATCAGCTGATAGCCTTACGAGGTTTCCCTTGTATGTGTTTTCTCTTGCTGCTTATAAAATTCTCTATCACTACTTTTTGCCATTTTAATTACTATGTGTCATGGTGGGAACCTCCTTGGTTTGATTTTGTTGGGGGCTCTCTGTGCCTCCTGGATCTGGATTTCTGTTTCCTTCTCTAGATTTGGGAATGTTTCAGCTATTATTTCTTCAAATAAATTTTCTGTCCCCCTTTCTTTCTCTTCTTCTTCTGGATCCCTATAATGTGAATGTTATTATGCTTGATGGTGTTGCTGAGTTCCCTAAGTCTATTCTCATTTTTGCTTATTTTTTTTTCCCTTTTACCTGCTTAGCTTGATTGCTTTCCTTTACTTTGTCCTCTAGGTCACTGATTCATTCTTCTGCTTCCTCCAGTCTTCTATTTATTCCATCTAGTGTATTTTTAATTTCATTTATTATGTTCTCATCTTTGATTGGTTCTTTTTTTAATCTATCATTAAGGGTCTCACTGATGTCCTCCATTCTTTCCTCAAGTCCAGTGAGTATCTTTATGATCATTTCTTTAAATTCTCTATCAGGCACATTATTTATCTCCATTTCATTTAGATCTCTTGCTGTGATTTTGTCCTGTTCTTTCATTTGGGACATATTCCTCTGTCTCCTCATTTTGTCTAAGTCTCTGCATCGGTTTCTCTGTGTTAAGAAAGTCAGCTGCGTCTCCCGCACTGGAAAGCAATGACCTTACGAAGCAGAGGTGCTGTAGTGCGCTGCAATGTTCACCAGAACCTGGTGCTCTGGGGGTGTCTTCTGTGTGTGTTGTGCACACGGCTGTTGTGACTGAGCTGCTTTTTCCTTCAGTCCAGTCGTCTGCAGTGACCTTCCTTGCCTCTTGTGGGCAGGGTTTGATCTTGGCATTAATAGTGGGCTAATCTTCGATGCCTTGGGTTTGAGCTGAGTCAGGCCAGGCGTTTGCCAGAGATACAGTAGCAGCGAACCGCAGGCTGTTCTCCCTGTCTTGTCTTCTGAGAAGCTTTTGTTGGTGGGCAGGGCCTGCAGTCAGGCTTGATGTCTCCTCCAAGCCCACTGTGGGGGCTGCAGTCTGAGTGGTGTACATCGTTCTCTTCCCCTATCCCTGGGACAGGACTCACTTTGGAGTGGTGCTGGTCCTTGTTGGGGCTGCCTGCACCCTGCTAAGCCTGTGGCACTGTCCTGAATTGGCTCTGAGCAAAAGGGGCCCCTCTGCGGTGCTGGGACTGGGGCAGGTTTGTCTGCAGGGGGGAAGCAGTATTAGCAAGTTCGGTAGAGAGTATCAGCAACGGCTAGTTCCTCCTGCAGGTGTCTGTGTGCTTATGCTGGGGGCCATGGGAGGAAATGGTGCCTGCCAGCTCCTTTCTTCCTGGAGGAGTCCCCCAGTGGTCTCTGTGCCTCCAGGACAGGCTCTGAGATGAGTAAATAACCCTCCCCCCTGTACGCCCCAGGCATTTTTCAAACTGCTGTTTTTATGCTGTGTCCCCACGGGGCTGTTTGTTGTGCTGTCTCTTTAAGCGAGCCCGGGGTCTCAGTTTCCTCTCTCCCTCTCTGCTCTCCTAGAGCCAAGCCCACTGATTTTTAAAATTTCAGGTTTTAAGTCCTGCTAGTTGTGAGAACTCATGAATTTCAGTCCCTCTGGTTTTCAAAGCCAAGTGTTCTGGGGATTCGTCCTCCCAGTGTGGGTTCCCTGGTGTGGGGGTCTGTTTCTCTCCCCTCTCCATGCGCGCAGCTCCCTCCTGGTGTGGACCAACCTGTGGGTCTGTTGGCTTCTGACCACATCTTCGCCCTTTCTACCCCCTTCGATGTGACCTCTTCTCTACCTTTAGTTGTGGAGTTTGTTCTGCCAGTCTTTGGATCGTTTTCTGGGTTCTTTACACTGATGTGAGTGTTATCTAGTTGTATCCATGGGACGAGGTGAGCTTAGGGTCCTCCTACTCCACCATCTTCCCCAGAAGTCCTGAGCAGCCTTTTTAAATTAAGTTTCTATTTTACAAAAACGTTTTTGTTTTTAAAGGTTTGACAAGGCAGAATTATTTACAAAACGATCTCTGTGTGCTGACACAGCCTAAGTAAAGCCCCTCACAGACACTCTCCAAGTCAGAGGTTGCTTGACTATGTCCCCACATTGGGCAACTGCCTCAGATATTCTTTATTTTTGCAATTGGTTATTTAAATGTTTCAAAACAGTCATGAATAATATTCTATAAGGTATAGAAACTAGAAAAGGTAAAAGCGAACGAAGCTATTGAAAACCAAAAAGCTGTCACCTAAGAATTGTACAATATAAGAATATGTAAGGCACGGTTACAGTAAGCATGCCTCAGAAAAATACTAATATGACCGTGACTTGTGTTCACTACAAGACTCTTCACTTCTCATGATAACTGTGTGATGGGAAAGCACCAACATCACCAGAATGGTATCCTCTAGACAAAAATGAAGTTTTCACAGTGCCAATGGTAGACACAAAAGAAGAATATCAATGATGTCATCCCAGAGGGAGGCAAAGGGAGAAAGACATTGGCAAACCACCTTGAGCACGCAAGCAATGCCAAGAGCACATCCAGGTACGTGTGGAGTAGGGAAGCATCAAAACTCTCCGACCCCAGAAGGCACCAGTGGAAAGCTGAATTCACAGGCATAGAGCACACCACCAAGGGAATACCCCAAATCTATGCAGACAAACCAGCTCAGCTTCTCTCTGTGGCCAGGCTGTGAGTAAGGGGTTCTCACAGATAGTTTTGGCCCCATCCTTGTTGCATTTATCACAGCCAACAAACACCTATTAAAAGATAATAAAGTTATGCCTTTTTAAAATGTTTAGTTCTTGCAATCCTGACTCTAGTTTGGGCTTCTGTTAATCCCAGTACAAAAATCAATGTGGGTAACTGATTTTTTTATCGAGTAGCCACCATACTTCAATTGCATTATTTCACGACCCAACTAAGTGGCCTGCTTCTAAACAATGGCCAACCATTAATCATTACACAAAGCAGAAGCTATTTATGCAATGAATTCTAGACCAAGCTCATTTCGTCTTGGCAAAACAGTGTTAGACGCCTGCACTTGTGAGATTGCCCATGAACCTTGGCATTAAGAAATTCTTTTTTTTTTTAAGATTTTATTTTTATTTTATTATTTGAGGGGGAGAGAGAGAGAGCGTAAGTGTGAACATGAGCTGGGGGAGGGGCAGAGGGACAAGCAGACTCTCGGGTGAGCTGGGTGCCCGACGTGGGGCTCGATCCTAGGACTCTGGGATCGTCACCTGAATCGAAGGCAGATGCTTAACCACCTGAGCCATCCAGGTGCCCCGGCATTAAGAAATTCTTAAATTGAAAACTGCTGGAGGTCAGGAACCAAAACTTAGTCTGTAGGGAGCTCAGCTGGACCCATAGTGAAACATGGAAAACGATTCCTATTTTAAGCAATTATGAAAAACTACCTTTTATTTTATAAATAATAGCTAATGATAGCTATCATTTATTTTCATATATCTTCCTCTTTAAATCTCATAACTGACAACATTGCTCAGTAAGCTCCTTCCTCAGCTCCAGTGACCCATTTGTAAAGCAGGACCAATTTATGAGAGGCATCAGGTTTCACCCCAGGCAACAGCAAGAGGCTCAGACACAATTGGTTGGAGTTTCTATAACTGAGTAGATCTGTTCCTACAGAGGCAGCATTGAATGAAAACATTCCAGTTTTTCCATCAACTACAGAAACAGTAAAGTGTATAGGTTATTTCAGGGTGAACAAATTCATGTTCTCGAAATTTCCGACATATATTTACTTATTTTAGAGGGTTTTAAATACACCATCAGCTCAGAGATTTTGGAGATACAGATGCCAAACCCAATACTATAACTGGTCAGACATGATCTAGAACCTGCTTGGCCTGAGCTCCTTGCCGAGCCTCCCAAAGTGAAAGACTGAGTTATTTTTGTCGGGAGTCCACAGCCCAGCATATAGAAGAAGGCTTATTGTGATTTGTCTCCCTAGTACGTGCGTGTTGGGATGGTTTGTCAGGGTACCATGCCCGAGAGAGAGGGCTCCTCTCCCAGGGTAAGCAGACGGTGCTGGGCAGACCCCGCCCATGAACCACTTATTCTGAACTACTGAACACTTCCAGAGCCCTTCAGATCCTGAAGACTTGCTCCAGAACTCAGGCAGGAGAACTGGTTATGAGAAACCAGTAACTTCAAGGTTGTAGTTCACCCTAGAATTTTATCACGTGTGACGATTTGCAGTTCTTTGGAGAACTTTTAAGAATTCTGATCAGGAAGGCAATGCAGCCGGGGACTTCTACTGATGCTCAGATTCCTCAAATCTAAGTCGGCCATTAAATTTAACTAAAAAGACAAGAAAATAAAGGGAAGAAGCTCTAAATAAGTAGCAGCAGGGTAAGATTAAAACCCCAGACTCCTTTTTCCTAGCTTTTCCACTGTTCTCAAAACTCAGTAGTTCAGTCTTACCCAAGTTGAGTGCCGTGTGACTTTCAGGACCAAGACTCCCGTGCATCCCGCTGCCCCTCAGCAGAGCATGAGGACCCCACTTCCCAGGCTCTGTTCCGAAGAGACACACCAGAGCTTGGAGCGCAGGCGCCCGTGTTCTCGGAGACAGAGGTTGCACCGAGGGAGCATACCTGATCCGGGGGCCCCTGTGCTGGGGCCATGCTGAGCCGGGCGAAGCCTCCGAGCGCGGCCTCCCCAGCCTTATTTCCACAAGGGTCCTTCCAAAGAGGACCACAAGGGGCATCACCAGCGCCGGCAACCAAAGACTGTCCATTCATCCTTCCTCTCTCTCCATACTTGACAAAGGGCAAAAAGACGTGAATCAGCAGGATGAGCATGCGGCATGCAGGATGGAGTGAGGCAGGAGTGCCCCTGGTGTGGTCCTGGGGAGCAGAGCTGTGGCCTCAGATGGAGACCTCCAACGGAGAAGGCAGGCTTCTCCATCGGCAAGGAGAGACAGTGAGCTGACTACAGACACAGAATGTTCATTTTACTTTGCTTAAATAAAAGGAAAAAATGATAGCAAACCATCCTGCACAGAGACCAACGCACAGATTTTGTTCTGCTGCGTTTCTCTACCAGCGGGAGGTTGCCGATCTGAAGCCTGTCCAGAGGGAGGGGTGGGCTTCAGGCTCTGACATGCTTCAGGCAACCCCCTGTTAGGGGACCAATACCAATGCAACAATTTCCCTCAGCCTTGTTCTTTACAAATAGGAGAAGAAGGCATGGGGTGGGCTCTATTTTCTGAAATAAGATAAAAGCCACACTCTTAATGCCCAGCAAGAGCCCAGTCTGAGAGCCTGCTGAATGGCATTTTTTCTTGTATCAGAATAAGAATTGTTAAATATTGGATATCACCTTGTTAATAAAAAACAATTCTTAGTTGAATTCAACAGGTGTGGCAACTTTTTGTAAGTTTTATTTAAAAAAAAAAAAAGGTCCACTGCGTCCAAGGATATCATTCTTCTTTCAGAAGTTCCAGAAAAGTGTGTATGTGGTATTTTTTTGTCCCTCCTTTATTTAATTTTTACTTTCTTCTACTCGTTTGATTTGAAAAATCCACAATTGTGGGAAATACTATTGACATGTCTCAGGAAAAAAAGGTGTGTGTGTGTGTTTATCCATGGTTAAATTATCTGGCTAGTTAAGTACCAACAGAAGTGTCTGTGGGTTGCATTATGTATTTTTGTTTGTTTGTTTGATAAAGAACAGCATTAAGAAAAACCAGTGGTAGGACTCTCATCTTATTTGCAGTTAAAAAAAAAAGAAGAAGAAGAAGAAAGAAGAAAGAGACAAGCAGGGACTGTCATGTTCCCTCCGTGTAGGTGTTTACCCCTTTGGCCCCTGTATACCCCTCTTTCCCCCCACCACCCAAATCACACACATCTAGGAGGACAATATCCTTGAGCTCACCATCATATTTTCTTAGGGCCCAGAGAGAAACATTTGAGAGCTAGGTGAGGTTGTAAAGAGCACACAATTTAAGCCTTCACTTTATAGAAGAGAAAACTGAGGTTCAGAGTGGGGACCATCCAAGTCTCCTCAGCAGAGTGAGCTTTATGCAATAGGGAAGCTATGGTGGTTCTTTGTCTTCTTGGAGCCAGGCACATTAATGCCACCTGAGATTCTATTCAAGCAAACAGTGAAGGAGCAGCTCCTGAGTGATGGGGTCTGCAGTGTGCGTCAGGGCTCAGCGACATAGCGCACACAGGCTGTCTTCATGGCTGGCTTGAAATAACCCTGGGGTGGGGGCGAACAACAACCAAGGGCCCCGTCACCCCCACTTTCACCTTATGCCCTAGCTGGAAGCAGGAACTCTTCTGACAAACAGACATGTACCTCAAAGTGAGCATCATTCTTTTGTATCACTGACACATCCACAACAAGCCTGTATGTGCTAAAGTGAACATCTCAGGAATATTCTAGAAGCGGCACCTGGTGAGCTTTCCAGCAGGAGTCAGAAAGCACCTTTCATAATCCAAATCACTCATGAAACGAAGCAGTACTTATTCTAATGCGAGGCAATATCAAGATTTCAATTCAACCAACATTCCCTATTTGATTACATGCAATAAAACGCAGCGTACATTAGAAATCTGTGCAGTTGGAGAGACCCAAAAGTCTTCAATTTTCTGTGGCTCAAGTATCACTTTAAAAAATAATACAATGTTTTGGATACAGATATAGAGGAAAACATTTAAACATTCATGCTCTATCATAAAGAGAATTTAAGCATTGACATTTATTTGGTACTTACGATAATCTTTATTTTGGGTGGGTTTTGGTTCCAAGCGGTAGGAGGTACTCAGTTTTCTTTAATCAGAAGCAAAGACAGTGCTGTTGGGTATTCCTATCTCCTGATGAAGACACTTCTGTCCTCAGAAGGCACCACTCCTAGAAGCCTTGGGGTCTGAATTCCACACCAGAAAATGCGGCTGCAAAGAAGCTGCCAGGGGTGGACACCAGGTTCTCCCGGTGGGTAGCAAGCACACTCCCTTCAGCAAGACGGCACACTCAGGGCAGGGCGCAGAGCCATATTTGGAAAGGGCCATTCCCCAAACCCCGCTTTTTTGGAGTCATATTGATATGTCTCCAACTTCACTCAATTATTTCACAAACACAGTTTGAAACTCCTCTCCAGCACTGATGAACCCCGAGGCATTTGGCACATAAAGTGGACTCCTTGCTCGAACCCCTCTTGCACACGGAGCTCAGGTGCTGCTCCCACCCGGTTTCAGAGATCGTGAGCAAAGACATGGCTTGCAGGCTTCTAGGAAGAAGCCCACGGCTTTGGGAAATTGCTTTCCTGCCTCCCAGGACTCTGGCTTTGCTGCTTCTACTCAGTTGCAACCATCTGAGGCATATTTCTCCATTAAAAAAGAAGAACAATTAGGAGTAAGCAGACAAACGGGCAACAGTGGACAGTTGGAAATGAATAGAATTGAGGAGGGTACTCACGCTCCGGCTGGTTGCCCGGCGGCAGAAGGCACTGGCTGATAAAACGCTGCTGGGCTCTCGTAAAAGGCAGGGTGCTTAGGAGCAGATAGTGCTGGGAGGAGGCACCTAACAGTTTTATACACAGAACCCTGCTCGGCATACCCGTGCCCTCGGCTTTCTCCTCCCACTTCAGGAGCTCCGGCCAAAGCATTGCCGAGGACCAGTCCCCTGTTCTGCACCTGCTGTCTGTCTGTCTGTCTCTCTTCCTCTGTCTCTCTCTGCTGATGTTTCTCTCCCTCTCCTTCTCCCTCCCCCCCACCCCCCTCCCCCGTTCTTGATTTGGTGCCAGCAGCTTTGCCGTCTTTCTACATTGTTCCAAGGTCTGTACCCAGGAACAATCCTGCAAGTTCATCTTTACTTCCCCTCGCTGTTCTGGAAACTACTCTCACCCTGAAATATTTTGGAGAATATTTGTAACTAAAAAAAGATCAACATAGTATCACTTAAAACTAAAAACTGAGGGTCAAGTTGCTACACAGTAGACTCGCAGAGCAAAAAGACTGCTCCCCCCCCGTGGAGATTTCTCATTTTCTCTTAGACTCCACACAGCTTCTGCCCAGACATAAGAATCCAGCAAAGTCCTGAGGGGTGTGGTGTGAGGGCGGGGAGGGCAAGGGGATCGCAGTTCATGTTCTGGAAACCCACTTGCCCTTTTTCCCAGTAAGGAGGAAACAAACATATAAATGTTTCCCCGAAATGTCCTTCTTTCCAGGTGAAGATCCCAGGACAAACACTGCTGCCTTTGAATGGACGGGAGGCAAACATTCCACAGCAGAGGAATCTAAAATTCAAGTGAAAAATCCATTTCTTTCCCCCTTCTTAAAATTCAGTATTTGTGGCTTGCTCAGTGATGGCAGGAATCTAACTAACTCACGTGCACTTCCTGGAGCGCAGAATTAAAAAAAAACAAAAACAAAAATAAAAGCAAAAACCACACAACCCACAGAGAGCTGTGCAGATGTCATGGTCTTTTATCTGGACCTCCCGCCTCCTGGAATTGCTGATAGCTCTTGTCAGAGGTCCCCAAGGCAGCCACGACTCGCTGGCTCCCCCTACTGGACACCTACGAAACCACAGGGTCCCCTGTCAGCTCAGGCTGTGTGTGTCAGGGGCCTAGGAGGGAGGCCAGAGGTCGGGGTTCATGATTACAGTTCTGAGCTTCAGGGAAATCTCCCTCCAACATTTTGTCCTGGTAAAATAAGGCGAAAATAAGCTCCTATGTTACCCTGAAAGAGAAAAATGAATCACAAGAGGATAGTCAGAGGGCCTGGTAGGGGAATGAAAGGAACCATACCAGTTTCCAGGAGTTACTTAGGCAGATGGGCTACCATCCCGATACCATAGCAATAAGAATGATCATGGTAAGAATGGCACGAGCAGTTGAGGGTTCCCTGTATGTGCCGAGCACTATGCAAACCAATTTATTCCCGTCAGTCCTTCAACCATTGCAAAAGTCCTATGAGGGTAAATGCCATTATCCCTGTTTTGCAGATAAGGAAACTGAGGCTCACAGAGTTTAAATAACTTGTCCAAAGTCTAACACCAAAGTTTGTACCTCGATGCCCTTCAGCACTGTCCAATATTTCCAGCTGCTGATCCTTGTTTGCCTTTCATCAACTCGCTGATTAACTTAATCAACTCGGCCGTCCACAGGTTGTTAGAGACCTCATCCTGAAGCCACCTCCACACGGCACCCATGCAGCCTCCTGCCTCAGTGGCCCTGGTCAGGATTGGGTCTCAAGTCTTCTTGGCAGAACGACCTCCTCCTCCATCCTAGTTTCCCCATCCTCTCTGCCAGTCCCTGCAAAGTCACCCCAGAGGGGCCGCTCACAAAATGCAGCCTTGCTAGGGGGTGTATTCGAGATTGTGCTGGCACATGGGCTTCTGAGTCAGGCGGACCTGAGCTTGAATCCTTACTTTGTCCGTTCCTAGATGTTTTCCCTTAGGTATATGAGCTACCCTTTCCGAGACTCAGATTCCTCCCTGTAACGTGGGGTAACTTTCCTTCTTTTATACGGATGTGATGAGGTTTGGCAAGGGTATGTGTAAAGCTCTGCGCCTGACCCGTGGAGGTGTCACCATCCCGACGCCTGCCCGTCTCACTCAGGGTTGGGTGGTCCTTGAACATCCCCGAAGGGATCCCTCCTCCCAGCTTGGACAGGGGAAAAATCCTCTGGGCCACCACATCAGAGGAGAGGTAGTTACGAGCATGGAGACGACTGCTGAGCAAGAACTCTGGACCAGGTAGGTGGCTGACAAGGCTCCCCAAGATTTTGTGCTGCGAGGGTCTGCTGTCAGCCAGTCCCTGTGGCTTTGTAGAGGATCCCCTGAGCCGGAGAGCAGAGGGACAATTGGACACCCAATGGGTGCATACATGAGTTCGCAGGTGTTTTTAAACCCTTGTTGATAATTTAATGACCTTTTTCTCAGTTTTTGCTATCACTTATGGCATATCTTTTGCCGAGTGTTTTGGCCCTGATGTTGTTTTCCTCCCCCCCACCCCAAGTCTCCCCCCAGCGCTTACCGTTGTGTGTGCCCCTGTCCTCTGCAGGCTCTCTGAGCTCATCTGCCAGCCCTCCGTCTGGCGCGATCACAACTGAACGTGTGCAGAACCCCCAGAAAGTTCTCTCTCTCCCCCTCCCTACCCACTCAGGCCACATGCTCACACTGAGCTTCTATTCCTCCACTTTCCCAGCAGACTGCTGTCCAGGCCGCACTCCGGGGAACTGACAGCAATTTAGGTCCCTGTTCCCCACTAGACAAGTGACTGTACCCCCTGGCCCCGCCACAGCTCTGCTATCAGCTTTTATTTATTTATTTTTAAAATGTTTTATTTATTTATTCATGAGAGTCAGAGAGAGAGAGAGAGAGGCAGAGGCAGAGGGAGAAGCAGGCTTCCCGCTGAGCAGGGAGCCTGATGCGGGGCTCGATCCCAGGACCCGGGGATCATGACCTGAGCCGAAGGCAGACGCTTAACCATCTGATCTGCTATCGGCTTTTATTAAAAACACATTTTATGCCGCACCATCCCACCTGGGTTAGAAGATACTAGACGATAAGGTCAGGATCTAATAGTTGTCTTTATTCACAACAGATCTCTTTCCAGAACGGCTTTGAGGAACTTCATAAAATACATGTAAGAGGAGATAAGAGCTAGTTGAAGAAAATGGTGAAGAAGGAGAGCCAAGTGATGGGTAATGTCATGATTTCAGTATTTTTTTCCCCTACGGCTTGCATTTGTAAGTATTTCTAAATTGTCGTTTCACTCAAAAACTCTTCCAGCACCAGTTCATTTGGACCGCTGCTTGCTCTCAGTTTATCTAGGGGCAGTTTACCTTACATGTAACGTGCACCACGAGCGCAATGGAGCGCCCACATTCAGCAAGTGTGCAGCGAGGACTGCTCCGAGTGTCGCCTGCATCCCGAGCCGGGGCTTCTAAATGGAAGAGAGCATGGGGGAGAAACTCGTTCTCATTCTTGCCTTCCTCTCTTCCTGTCCCCCACAAAGAGAGAGGCCAAGATGGGGAGTCCAGGACACACCGTCCCTCTGCAGTGTGCTCTGAGCCCACAGTGTTTTTGTGTGGTAAACAGTCAGACAAAAGGCCCCAGAGGAGAGTCCAAACTCCCACTGACCCTGGACGGCTCTTGGGGGCACCCTTTGTGGTAGGCGCTCCTTGGATGTAGAGCCACAAGGCCAGTTGGCACACGGCGCGGGTCTTCCCTGCCAGGGGAGCTGCGGGTTGGATGGTGGCAGGAGCCCGGGAGGCGCCTACATTTCTAGCTCTCGAGTGCAGTCATGCGATTCAGCTCCATTTAATAGCTGGTTGTTCCTCTTGCACACAACACAAGGGCGAGAGAATCTCCAGAGCGCCCCCCATGACTTCTATCAGATGTCTTCTTTCCATGCATCATCTGATCTCCAGCCTGTTTTTTTTTTTTTTTTTTAAGATTTATTTATTTATTTTAGGGGCTCCTGGGTGGCTCAGATGGTTAAGTGTCTGCCTTCAGCTCAGATCGTGATCTCAGGGTCCTGGGATCGAGCCCCATGTCGGGCTCCCTGCTCAGCGGAGAGTCTGCTTTTCCCTCTCCCTCTGCTTGTGCTCTTTCTCTCTCTCTCTCTCTCAAAATGAATAAACAAGATCTTAAAAAAAAAAAAGGATTTATTTATTTATTTTAGAGAGAGAGAGTGCACGCACAAGCAGAGGGAAGGGCAGAGGGAGAGGAAGAGAGAATCTGAAGCAGATTCAGCACTCAGCGTGGAGCCTGAGTGTGTGTGTGTTGGGGGGGCGGGGGGCTCAATCTCATGAACCTGAGATCATGACCTGAGCCGAAACCAAGAGTCGGTTGCTTAACCGACTGTGCCACCCAGGTGTCCCCCTTCTTTCCAGTTTTTAACTTAAACTCAGGTCAGGTTAAGGTCCATCATGTAGGTCTCTGGTCTCCACAGCCAGTGCCTAAGGATGTGCAGGTTGTGCACTGCACAAATGCACTATGTCTAAAGTGGTACCATTAACATCCTAGACATTTATGTATTTATTGCAACAAAACTCTTGCAGATGACACTAAAATGTCTTGAGGAAAGGGATGTCGGGATGCCTTTGCATAAGGGGCCATATTGGCTAGTGATGGTCCTGCTGGTGTTTTGTTTCTTCAGTATTAAAAAAAAATTCCCATTGAGAGACAATAGGGAAGGGGTTAGGGGGAGACTCTTCAATCTCTTCAGAGTAGACTGAGGAAGGGATTGAAGTGTTGGGGAAAATGAAGGTTGGGGAGTGGCATGACCCCGTTTCTCTCTTGAAAGTAATTTAGAACTCATTCAGTTGCTTCCTCATCATTAAAGGCTTAGTGATATTGGCTCCAAGCTTAGGGAGTTGAGCTTTATTTCATAGCTGGGCTGGGAAAAGAAGGTGGGATGGCTTGACACCACCATTGCCAATGGGGAAGTCCTTTCCCCTTTCAGCCAGATTATTTATTTTCTCCCAGCTTGAATCAAGGAACATCTTTGAATAGAGGGCTAATATTCGGTTATGTCATGCAGCTTGTGCGGGTTGGGATGTGCTGATAGGAGTGAAGTCAGAGTTGATTCCTGAATAGGTTGGTTCGCTCTCTACCTCCCAAATGCATGACACACTGGATACCCCCAGCTATACCGGTGTCAGCCAAGGTCACAGAGTGGACCAGGGGAGCATGGGTGGTTACAGAATAGTCCTTCCTCTTTGTAGAGGAACATCTAAGACATGGCTCAGGCAATGTCATCTTTGAAGACGAGGGGCTGTGGGTTCATAATTAAACCCACACAAGATATTGATGATGAATGAGTTCAACACTGTTGAGTGAGGGAAGCAAATCCAGTAAGAAATTTAAACACCCTGACAAGGGATGAGCAAAGCAATATTCCCATGTGGACTCTTAATCCATCACCCAGAGTTTTGGCTCCTCCTGACTCATGTTTTTGCAGAATCTGGGGTTTACAGAATCTCAGAGAGGGAGTCAACTGCCATGTAAGACTGACCACCATTTCTCAATAGCTTTCCACCCCCAATATTTTAAAGGGAGAAACTAGCTTTAAATTAATATCTATTACAGCCTTGGAAGGAGAAAAAAGTTACCCGAAGGCAGCTTTATATTAGGTGAAATCCTTCCTCCTATCATTGTCTCTACCCTCAACCCCAGTGTGAGTCCCATTTTTCTGCTCAACTTGCACTCCAGATTTCCTTGTCCAGGGGACCCACCCATCCTCCTTGTTCCATCCATTCACTCATCTATCCATCATCTAACATACACTGGGATGACTCAGAGATGAATAAGATGTTCTAATTTCAAGGACTTTAGTGTGGTGAGTTTTTCTCTTTCAGAATCTTCTCTCAGCTCCTAAATGCATAGTGCCTCTAGCGTTGGCTGATATTTT
Organism: Phoca vitulina; assembly: GCF_004348235.1. Classification (NCBI taxonomy): domain Eukaryota; kingdom Metazoa; phylum Chordata; class Mammalia; order Carnivora; family Phocidae; genus Phoca; species Phoca vitulina. The sequence continues at coordinate 84,225 of NW_022589844.1, forward strand.
CTACTCTTTTCTTATATATTTTTCCCTGGCAATCCCCTCCCTCCCATACCTGTCCCATCCTGCTTCACCCTACTACATTGTTTTGTGTTTAGCTGGTTTCTTGGGCCGAGTCCTGGAGTAGGAATTGAGAGGTACTGGTTCCGATGAGATTGGACTTCATCCATCAGCTACTCAATTGCCTGTTTATTAGAAGGGAAGCTGGACTAACTCTGACTCCCAGTCTTGCCTGCACATTGGAATTACAGGGCGGCGGGGGCGGGGGGACAGGGCTTACAAAATACTGATAGTGGAGAGTCTGATGTAATCGGCTTGAGGTGTGGGAGCTTTAAAAGTCCTCTTGCTGATTCTAACACACCAGCAAGGCTGAGAACCGCGGGACAAATCTAATGTTATTTCCTTACCCTCCAAAACAAGGACGTGTGTCATAGTGAGATCTGCTGGATTTTGGAGTTTGACAGACAAGGATTCAAGTTCCAGCAGCGATCCCACCCTGGGGAAGATTGCTTCACCTTTCCAGACCTTAATTCCATTATGAAATGAATGGAGATCAATAACACCTCCCTTGCCAAATCCAAAGATTAGACAAGATCACGGCACATGATAGGCATTCAGGCAAAGGGGATCTTTGACACTATTCCCATCTAAAACAGTTCCTACCTCTGACTTCCTTCTTTCTGCCAATCTTTGCCTCAGTTTTGAAGCTCAACAAATGCTTGCCCAGTGGATAATGGGTGGTAGAGCTGACCCTCCACACTTAGGAAAGATAGGGGAGGGTTTCATTTCATTCACTCTTGTTCATGTTCTCAAGTCTTTAAGGTGTCTGCAAACCAGCAGCCTCGACACCCGTGGGAACTTTTTCAGAAAGGAAGCCCCACGCAGGCTTTGGGGGTCAGAATCTGCATTTTAACCAGATCACCAGGATTTGCATGCATATTAAAGTTTTGGAAGCAGCCTCTCAAGCATCCCTGTCCTTGAGACTTGGTGAAAAGGGATGGATTCAAACCCCCAGAGTGGCAACAGTTTACAAATTCCAATGTCTTGGTTGGAGACTCCATGGAGAGCCCGAGTGAGTCACTGTGGCGTCCCAGGGGGCAGCATGGAGTGCGCTGTCACATGCTGGGCCACGCTGGTGGCAGGCAGCGTGCCAGGAGAAACCTCATCATCCCATTAGACTCCAGCGGGCCCCTCCGGCCGGCCCCACCCTCTGCCTGGTGCTGATTATTTCACACAGGCTTGCCGAGTGCCTTCCAGCCCTCAGCCACCATAACAGATTATCACCGGTCTTGGGTGGGATGCTTGTGCGCCCAGGGACACGTTCCTCCTGCCCGGGGAGCCCCTGCAGCGGCACCTGGGGTCCAGCCAGAGGCCTCTGCATCTTGCCCGCCCACAGGACAAACACCCCCACACTGCAGGTGCAACCCCTACCCCTCTGGGGCTTGGGATCTTCCCTGAGCATTTTCCCTGGGAGGCCCCACCACTTGGTTTTCTCTCCGGGATTCCTTGGCCTTTTTGCCCTCGGGCCCCTGCGATAACTCTCACCCCACCCTGCTATACAAGTCCTTTGGCTAAAAGGCAAACCCACCTGTGTCGAACTGTACTTTGTATGACCCGCCTTATGGCAGTAGACAGTTGACCGCACGTTACAAGGTACACCTTCCAGCCCATTTGCGCTCCCTCCCCTGTGGCAGGGCGGCTAAACCGTCCCCCATTAAGACTTGTTGTTTTCGGGAGGGTGAGTCTGTGGGCCAGGAGTGCAAGCATTGGCCCACGTCCCCCAGAGCGCTTCTCTTTTCCCTCACAGCCTCCATCATTGACTGTTTGTCATGACATAAGGGTGTGAGCATTTGCTTCCCTGAGTTTGCCCACTAGACTGCAAGCTTCCTGAGGGCAGGGTCTGGGCGGGTCTTGTTCACTGCTGTAGCCCCAGTTTTGGGCCCAGTGTCTGGTTCATAGGGATCTTCAACAGCTCTTCGCTGAGTACATGGATGAATAAATGGGGGAATGACTCCGTCACTATGGGGACTGGAAGGCCTAGGGTGAGTTCTTGCATGGTACTGAGATACGTGTGTGTGTCTTTGGTGTGAAGGGGATGGGGGTGGATTTCCCCCAAATACGGCCCTCAGAGCAGGGTACAGCATTGTGACTGGGACGTGTGGTCCAGGGGGTAGGGCTCCATCCCTTGTTCATCTGCTCCTGCCACAGGTCAATCAACCACAGGCCCCAAGCAGCCAGCACTCAAGCTTACAGGCCAGCCTTTGTGGTCAGAGGCTCTGGCTTCCTCTAAAACGGTCCTAAAACTGGGGAGGGCTGAGCCCCAGCTCCAGGCATGCAGGCTGGCCAGTCCTTGGGGCAAGGAATCATCCTGAGGGGGGGTGAGCAGAAAGGAAGCGTGCATCTTCAGGGCCTCCATGGTAGAGGTGGATGATACGGGACGGTCCCAATCTTAGCTCTCTATGGGGGCTCACCCTAAACCCAGGAGGCCTGGGCTCTTCAAACATTGGGGGTGGGGATGTGGTATGGCTGACTCCTTCCCGCTCCACATCCCAGATCTTAGGCTGGAAACGCATGATGCCTTGGCCAGTTCGCAGCCTTCCTGCCGACCTAAGACTCAGAATGTTCTCTCAGGCTATCGGCCGTGCTCTGAGGCAGTTAGCTGCCATTTATTCACCCCCAATTTCCCACCTTACTGTGGATGAAGGTAAGTCCAGGACTGGAGCAGATGAAACAAAGTGGAAGATAGTTCTCAGATCTGGTGTAGCCATAAGACACAGGAGACGTTAGCGTCAGGGTCAAGACCGTATGTGATCAATGGTCCTGCTATGGGCAGAAAGGCACTCTTTCCTCCAGCACAGAAGGGATGTGTAAAATCATTCGCCTACAAGGAAGCGCATCATGCAGGCTTCCGGGAGGGACAGGACGCCTGTCAGGTTTAATCAAGAACCAGCAGATTTTAGGGCTCTCTTCCATGATACAAGGTGATGTGCAATGAAGTGCTAACTTGTCAGCAGACACACTTTCAGGCTAGAAGAGTTTAGATAATTCCAGTGGTGTCTGGAGTAGGCAGAGGGAGCTTTACTGAAGATACAGACCTCGTAAGGCCCTTGACCTCTGAGTAGCACTTTTGTGAAGGCAGGAAAAGACAAGGCAGGTTTTCAGGAAGAAAGCTGAGTGTCCGTCCAGAGAAACATGGCGCGTTTGTGGGCTGTGAGCAGCCTCCCGATGACATGGGAGGGTGTGTGCTGTGGGTCACAGCCCGCGAGGCCAGCCCCCACTCGGGTGCCCAAGGAAGGCAGCACTGCATCATGCTTATGCAAGGCATCTGGATTGACCGCGCACTCTGGCATTTGCTTCCCTGTGATAGGATGTACTAACCAGGCATTGAGTTAGTATATCCAAGGGACTTCCAAGGACTCAGCATCAGAAGTACACGTGAGAAAAATACTACATTATCAAAGAAAAGATGGGCCTATGAACCTCTCTGACCATTTAAAATAGCAAAATTATGCTCTAAGCTCTAAATATGGACAATACAAACTGGAGTATATTGGGGATCCCTTGTGTAAAGAATACAAGTAATAACCAGCACACACCGTAAGCAAACAAAAACACAGTTGGATTTGCCTTTTTAAAATTTGGGAGGAGTAAGAAAAATCTGCCTGCTTCCTATTTCCCCTGCATTTATTTGTGATTCTCTGTAATGATAGGAGGTTTCAAAACCTTTCTATTGATCAGAAGCCTCCTTAAGTGTGATGTCTGCTTGAGAACTGCTCCTGGTGAGGACGTTTCTCTCACTGAGAAGCGGTTTTAAAAGCAGAGCTGACTTGGAATTTCTATCTGCTACCCCTCTTCTCCCCATCCAGCTCATATCCCAAGCTCTGCCGGCTTTCAAATCAAATAAAAGCTACCAGCAAATAAGAAGTGATAGTTGTCCCTTTAAGAAAGTCACAGAAAAACCTGCCAAGTCATTAGGATTAAAAGCAATTCTTTATAACTTGGAGCTTCTCTGGAAATAGGGGTGTTGGAACAGGTTCTCCAAGGATTTGCCAGCATGAACCCTCTCCAGCTTGGGGGTTTCTTACAGAACAGCTAACAAAGAAGACAGTTTTCCTGCCAGACAAGTCCCGGACTTACAGGGAGAGGGACGAAGGCATCGGAAGTCACCCTGGGGGCGGGGGTGGTTATGAAGGCAACATTGAGGTCTGAGGGAAAGATGGGGTCTGCTTGATCATTGACCTAGGTTTGCAGATGGTATCAAAAGCCAGACCGAGGAACAGATGCAGCTAAAGTAATAGGAGATCAGGAGCAATGGGAGGTCTGTGGACAGAACAGTGTGATGATTAAAGCAACATTTAGGGAGATTTGCTGGGAGTGGTTCACGGAACCTGAAGGCCAAAGCTAGGGAGGCTGGCAGGACTTCACAGTGCCTGCCTCAGGCAGTGCTAAGTGGAGAGGGCTGAACATATGAGATAATTTGGGAGGAAAAGGGGGCATGGATAGGCACGGGGAGAAGGGTGAGTGAATCAAAAATGGCGTCAAGTGTTGGTGAGGGAGTGGAGCAACCGGAACTCACGTCCACTGCTGGGAGAGATGTACCTATAACCACGCAGAGAACTGCCTGGCGGTCTCTGCACACCCTACAGCCCAGCAATTCCTTCCCGGCAATATGCACAGACGAAATACGTGCGTCCATCACACCAAAAGACACACACCACAAAGTTCAACTTCGCACTACTCATAACAGCGCCAAGTGGGGAACAACCCAGTTGCTCATCAGCAGTACAGTGGATAAATAATGATTTATTTGCACAGCAAGAGAATGAGTGCTTTACAACTCCGGGCAATGGTATGAATGCAACTCACAACGTTGAGCCAAAGAAGCCAAGCACAAAAGAGTGCAGGTTGTATCATTCCATTCATACGAGGTTCAAAAACCAGGCTAACCTGAGAGAAGTCTATGTGTCATCCACCAACTGGAAGGGGGCACAAGGAGGACCTCTGGGGTGCTGATGGTGTTCTGTGTCTTGATCTGGGTGCTGGTTACCAGGGTGTGTTAGTTTGTGAACATTCACCAAGCTGTATATTTATGATGTGTGCACTTTGATGTAAGTCTGTTCCTCTTTAATAAATAGTTTTGAAATGACAGGATGAGGTAGAGTAAAGGCAGTTAAGGCCTATTGTGTGACATGGAGTTTGAGATGTCTAGACAGGCAGGTGGAAACGCCCAGCATGCAGTGGGAGATGCACCACTCTGGTCTGGGCAAGAGTTCAGGGCTGGAGACATAGAATGTGGGGATTGTTTACCCAGGAGTGATGGGGAAGCGGAGAGCCTGGGTTATCTTCTGGGACAGCGCGGCTGTGAGAACCAGCATCCAGCCCCGTGAGAGGCAGGAAGAGGAAGAGGAGGGAGCAGAGCCCTTCATCAGAAGCCTACTCAGCTGCACTAGGACCCTGTGCTTGGCTCTGCTAGCCGTGATCTCTGTCCTTCAGGACTTATATTTTGCTTGGGGTGGGGGCAGATGCTTCTTCATCCCTTCAGGCAGCATAGTCTTTTAAACGGTCAAGAAACAGCGGGCTGGTGAGCTTTAGAGCCAGGTGCCAGCCAGGCCATCCACCCTGAGGGCACGTGGTGCCTTGCACACTGTGGCCGCCATCAGCGAAGGGCATCCAGCCACCAGGCAGGTGGACGGGCCCCGCAGTAGAGCCTTGAAGGTCAGCCTGAGGGGGTGGTAGGCAACCTGCTGTCCAGTACTCCTCCCTAGAATACAGGGGCCTCTCGCGATCAGAGGAATGTGCTGGAATGTGTGCACATACAGTGCGGCCACACAGACGTGTTGTCCCACTGCCTCTCGTGGGCGGCTGGGCTTGTGCTTTTCCCATAAGCACGTACGGTCAGAAGATCGGGGTGCCATCCCAAACACCTCTGTGACGCTGGGGGCCAAGGTGGTACACCAGTCACAGAGCCAGTGCATTTCCTCTAATGGAAAACACCAGGGCGATAGGGAGTATCAAACACGCCGACGGGAAACATCAAGACATCTGCAGGAATGCAGAAGAAAAATACATATTATGATATCACACACACACACACACACACACACACCAAGGTCCATGAACTCTTAATCATCATGCATGCAAGGGCATGAGGGGCAAAGCAGCTTGTTGGGACAAGTGGACGTCCTTTCATTAAAGCTCCTCTACCTGTTTCCAGGACCTCCCCCTGTAATGGGGTGCTACTCTACCCCTCCCTCCATAACTCTCAGGCTCCTCAGTGGGATGTCACATGGGTGTGTCTGTACCTCTCCGCCCCGTGTAGAAGTGCCCAGGACAAATGGTCCTCATTCCTGCCTCAGTGCCTTTGCTTATGCCTTCTAGAAAGATGTTCTCAAGAGTCAGATGGATTGAAATCTCGGTTCTGGGGCTTCTAGGCATGGTAAGTTGAAGATGTGGGACAAATCCTGTTAGTTCTCTTCAGCTCCCTCTTCTTTCAGATGGGGACGACCCTCTCAGTGGTATCACTGGGGTAGTATATGGGAAGTCCCTAGCAGAGACGGGTACAGAGTTGGCAGGCAACCAACGGTAGCTGTTCTCCATCTCACTTCCATTAACCCATACCTGGAATGTCCTTATCATCAACGTGACCTTGTTCTTCAAATGTCACTAGTGGTTTCACTCCATTAGATGGTGTACCTGCCTCCCGGGACCCTGGCTCAGCTCCAAGGCTCAGGAGTGCCCACTATGGGGTTCAGGTTAGTTGAGGGCCCTGACGTTGCTCTGGAAAGGAACACAGTGTCTCCAGATCCTCAGAGTGGATTCCTCAGGGCCATTTGTCTTCTGTAACTTCTAAAAATGTCTTTGGAAAGCTAACCACTCGCATTACGTTAAAAGTAACCACTCGCGTATTTGAAACTTAATAGCTCACTTTTAAAATTGTAAGCTTAAATAGTTAGAAATGCATTTTTAAATACAATCATGGAGTGGCTTCTGGATGTTGCTAATATTCTGTTTCTTGATCATACGAGTAGGTTCATTTATTGGAAATTCACTCATGAAGTGTTCACTTGTGATTTTTTCACTTTTCTGGATATATGTTAAAAATAGATTTGTTGTAGGCTGTCTGAGCTCTGCCACTTAACCTCATGCAGTCCAGCATCCTTCTGAGAATCAGTGAGGTAGGGGACAAGCCTGAGATCCCGAGACAACCTGAGTGGAGAGCCTGACTTGGAAGAGGGGGACAGGCTTGGCTTTGGAGATGCTCTTGCGCCCTCTGGTGGCGACCTGGAGGTATCACAGGCCAAGGAGCGCTTCCTGAGCTTAAGTTCTGTGATTCCCATTCTCCGGATGTGTCTACATGTTGATGGGCACGGAGGTGGGCAGTGAAGATGGGGACGAGGAAGGAAGAAGGGACGGGAAGAGCCATCTTGGTCCTAGGTACCTGTCGGCCTCTTCCCCCTGTCTCTCCACACACAGCTTGGCTCTGTCCTTTAATCCAAGGACAAATAGCGGTTCTCAAGGTTTGATGTGCACAAGAATCACCCCAGAGCTGGGAGTGCGGCTTCTGGGCTTCAGTGCCAGAGTTTCTGACCACGAGGTCTGAAGGGGCCCCAGTGATCTGCATTTTTAAACCCCATCCAGGTGATTCTGATGCAGGTGGTTCATGGACCACACTTTTAAAAAACCCCACTGTTTAATATTAATATTAGACGTAGATTAATGTTTACCTAGGGCTGGAGGGGTAAGGCGGAAATGTGGAGTGATTTCTAATGGGTACAGGTTTATTTGGGGGGCAATGACCATATTCTAAAATCGATGGTGGTGATGTTTGCACAGTTCCCTGGAACTGTATCATTTAAGTGGGTGAGCTATATGGTATGTGAATGGTATCTCAATACAGGTGTTAGAGAAAAATTCCTATAAATTCTTTCCTCCATAGAGGCCGGGGCGGGGGTAATCTCAAGAATTGTGTATGAAAAGAAATCTTTATTTCTAAATTGAGTCTTCACTCTAAAAGAAGAGCTGTTAGCTGCCTGAGCTGAAATGGTGCTAAGGACATACAGTTTTTGCAAATATATTCCTGGAGAAAAGACAGGGAAAACAGTTCTCCTTGGACTAAGTCTATTAACATACCCAGTACCATTGAAGGCAGCTTAGCCGAGAGTATTAACGGTACCTCACCTTACAGTTTCCAGAACACGTAAACCCGTGTGACCCTCACAGCAACCCCTGAGGCAGGCAAGCCAGGGATTATCATCTCTGTTTTACTGGTGAGAATACAGGCTCAAGGACAGGAAATATCTGGCTCACGGTCACAATTAGAAAGAAAAGCGATACGGACCGAGGCCTCTGGACTCCACGTCCGTCCGAAGCTCTGTTTATACCACTGTGGCTTCCTTCCATTGTCATGACTGCCCGCACCCACCGGAGGTCTCCAAGCGTTTCACGGTGGTCAAAGCTCTGAGCCTCCTTTGTTTATTTCCTTGGCCAGAAGACCCCAGCCGGGCTGCTTGCTCTCATGGGTCCCTGGTCCGCCGGGCCCGCCCTTAGCAAACTAACATCCGCGAATGATGGGACGATCACAGCCCTCAAGCCCCGCCCCTGCCCCACAGCCTCCCAGGGCAGTCCCGGGGGTTCGGGTGTGAATTCCGGCTGTGAGATTTACCCGCCCGGTATCTGCGAAGATGCCACTTAACTTATTAGATCCCTGGGCATTTGACCTGTAAAATGGGAATGAGACATTCAACCGTGTGGGACTTGCAAGCTGTAGCTGAGCTGTCACATGAAGGGCTGGGCTTAAGGCTGTGTCCGTCCCACCCGGTCCTACCCGCCGACATCGCACGGAATCCGAGGTATTCTGCTTGGCTCGCCAGGTTGTAGCAACCTGGTCCCCCTCCGAAAGCTGTCTGGAGCACACAGCTTGGCAGCCGGTTATCTTCCAATGAGTTTTTCTGGTGTCACCTTCTAAGGCACTGTTTGTCAGAGTGTGGTCCTGGATTACAGAATAAGGGGCAGAAAAAGCTGGGGTTCCTTTCGAAAAATCTAGACTTGCGGAATCAAAATCTCTTGGGGGTGAAAAAAATCTCCCGTGGTAGAAAACCTGAAATCTGCATTTTCCATAGGCACTCCCCGCTGCATGCCCTCTCCCCCCACTGTAAACACAGTAGCTGGTGCCCGCCGAACTGAATTCTAAGCAGGTAGAGACCGGGGGGTTCCAGGGTCTTTGCTCCTACCACGTCACTTAGCACAGTGTTAGGTAGGCACCTAACAGGTACTTATGTCAGTACTCCTGTGATGGAAAAGAAAACACCGTGCTGAGCTGAGTAGTTCTCAAACCCACCTGCATCAGAAGCACCTGGAAGGCTTGTTCACACAGATCGCTCGTCCCCACCCCCCTGAGTCTCTTGAGTCCGTAGGACCGGGTGGCACCTGAGACTCTGCATTTCCAAGTTTCCCCGGCGATGCAGATGCTGCGCATCCGGGCACCGCACAACATCTCGGTAAGAGTTGGGCGGGGAGACCAGAAGCATCAGCATCCCTCAGGGACTTGCAGATTGCAGCAGCTCAGACCCCACCTGGGACTACTGTCGCGGAGCCCGCATTTTAGCAAGTTCTTCAGGAGATCCGGGTGCACATTCAAATGCACCAGGCGGCACAGCGGAGCTCATTTGGACCTCTTGACAAACCTGGGAGGGGGATGCTTTTTATTCCCATTTCCTAGATGAGGACGTCAAGGCTGGCGGAGAGCGCGCCCGACACAGAGTCACGCAGCGGCCGCAGCCCGTGGAGGCGCTGGGATTGGACTCGGCTCTGCAGACGCCAGCCTCACCCCTGACACTCAGACATGGTTTCCCTCTCTCCAAGGAAGCTCTCCCGGCCCCTTCCCTCCTTCAGATAACAGTCCTAGGAGCGCACACAACTGAATCAAGCCGCAAGGACATCCTGTGCCCAGCCATGTGCTTGAGCCCACGCCTGTGCTGTGTTCGCGTGGTCATGAGCTGAGGTCCCTGGCCTCAGAATTTGCCACCTCCTTTTGGAAGTAAGACCCACCCAGGTGAAACTAGCAACACCAGACAACATAAAATTAAGTGTTAAGTTGGACAGTCAATAGCACATTTTATGTTAAAATTAGGGTTTGCCTAAAGAATATGGAGGCTACTAAGAGATTTATGCCAGATTCATGTCCCTGGTTGTCTTCCTGGCTTGTTCCAGACCCTGCACCGCCGAGCCCAGGTGTGCTGGGCCTTCAGAATGGCAGGTGCCACCTCTCTCCGCGCTTGCCTCTTGCCTTGGGTGTGCGCCCTTCCCTTGGTGAGGTCCCTTCGTGTACAGAGAGTGTCATGTTGCTGTCCCATGCTGTCACAGGTGACGGAGGGGGTTGAAGAGCAGAGGGGGGAGCTATGATGCTGTCTCCATGGGAGAGAGATCTCCAGTCTCCAGTGAGAGCCCAGTGCAGAGCCAGTTACATAATTCACAGGGTCCCATGCAGACATTATTAAGGATTTTGAGATAGTGACAGAAGAGCCATTAAACCAAATGAGAGGGCCGTGTAAGTGCATGGGTCCTGCGAGGCTGGAAACGGGAGGGACGGCACAGCACTTGAACTTGCAAATAGCTCGCCTGTCAGGGGTGGGGTGGTCAGTGGAGGAGAGGGAAGGAGGTAGAACTAGAGATAGAAGACAGTGGAGGTGGGAGTGCTGCCTATTTCTGGACATATTAGGGGGTCTACTCTAGTGTAACTGTGTCACTCTCTCACTGAGGAGGGGGAGCGGGGGGGAGGGACCAGGAGCGATGGAGCCCCACCCCTCTCCACCAGGGGCTCAGTCTATTCCTGTTGAGGTCCTGGGGCTGAGGCCAAGGAGCCAAGGTGGGGACCCCGGAGAGTGGGAAGCTGGTGGCCCAGGAATGGCGCTGGGTCCTCTGGCCCCGGCCCCAGGCTCCCTGTCCTGCCCCCCAGGTCCTCACCTCAGTCTTGGGTCCTGGGCTCTGCCAGCGTCTCTCTGTTCAGCAATCCGATGGGCCGAATGTGATGTGACAGCTCTTTTGTGGGGCCGGCACCACAGCTGAAATTTGTCCAGCTCCAGAGGTTAAGAATTGCATGGAAACAGGCCAACTCTGACCCTGGGGGCAGGGACACCCTCCTTTGACAAAATAATGCTGCCTGGGGGTATCTCCCACCTAATAACCCTTCAGAGGATCTTCTGCTGCAGCTTCCCTCATACTTACTATGTTCAAGGGCACGGGCCCGCGGCCCCTCTATACCTTCCACTACGGGGGCATCCATCCTTGGCTGCATCCCCTGGGGAGCTTTGAAAACTGCTCCTGCCTGTCCCCCTACCCCAAGATTCTGAGGCAGCTGGTCTGGCTACCAGGATTTTTAATGCCCGGCTGCCTGATTGGCTCACCTCCCACCCCCATGACTCTCTTTGCCACATCTGCTCAGGCCACACTAGAGGTGACACTCTCTCTCCAACGTTCTGGTGGGTCCTCCTGACTCACACTGACTCCTCAAGAAGCGAGTCCTGGGGAAAGGAGTGAGCACTGCCCCCTGTCCCTGTCCCTATCCCGTCCTGGCCCCACCGGGCAGTTCACAGAGGGGAGGAGCCTCATGCCACCCCTGAAACCCGCCTGTTGTTGGCCCTCTTCCTGTTATGGGACCGCCTGGCCTCCCAGCACCCGCTCTGCTGCATTTCTCTGTGTTCTGCTTTTCTCAGTCTTCTTTATCTCTTACCTCAAACATCTACCTGGCCGATGGAGCGCCTTTTCTAGTCTACCACCTGCCCACCTGTCTGTCCCCCTGCGGCAGCACCCGCTGCTGTCCCTGCCTCCCCACCCCTTCCACTTTCCATCCCCACGGAGGATCCGTACCTGCTCACACAGCACCCCTGCAGCTTCTCACCACGCCTCTCCGCCGGCCAGCGCTGCCCCTGCCGCGGGGCCAGGGAGACCCCTGCCTGAGAACCTCAGTGGGAGCGGAGGTGCGGCGGACGACCCAGCTGCTTCAGTGTCTTCCTTTCTAGGGCCCAGGCTCCGTGCCCAGCAGGTTTCCGGGGCCAATGCAAAACCTTGCTTGTCGCTCAGCCTCCTGGGCCAGATGTTTCCTGTTTAGTGGTTTCATTTTTTGTAAAGTAGTCTCCTTTGGGGTGCAGGGCTGGGACCCAACAACACTGAGAAAGAGGCAAACATCACCTCTGAGGATTCTCTCTGCCTCCTGCGCATACCCCTCCCGCCTCCAGGCACCCCGTGCTTCTCACTGCACCCACGTCGGCCCTGCTGCCCCTTATCAAAACCCACTGGGGACTGAGGATGGCGGGGGCTCAACAGAGTTGTTTTCCACCCTGGCTGCACACCGGGAGCTTTAAAACTACCTGGCCCCAGGCCCCTGGGGACCTATGTGATCTGGAGTCAGGTGATTCTAATCCAGCCCAGGTAATGATCTCAGAGTCTGGACCTTGACCCAGCAACATCCGTATGATCTGAGAGTTTGCTAGAAGTTCAGATTCTTGGTGTCACCCAAATCTACTAAATCAAAATCTTTGGGGGTGAGGGCCAGGAATCTGTGTTTTAATAAGCACTGCTGATGATTCTTATATGCATAAAAGTTTGCAAACCATGGAATTACTACTAGCAGAGCAAGGGGAAGGGATGACTGGAGGCAGCATCCTATTTCTGAGTTTATACCACTGGTTTTCAAAGCATGGTCCCTGGTCCCCATCATGCCAGAACTTGTTAGAAATGCAAATTCTCAGGCCCTGCCTCAGACCTACTGAATCAGAATCTGGGGGTTGGGCTCTGTTTACCAAGGGCTGTAGGTGATTCTGCGCTGTGTTCAAGTTTGAGGGCTACTGGTCTCCCATCCACCTGCCTCACCTAAGACCATTTCATGATCTGGGTCCAAACCATGGAGGCTCTATAAGGAAAGGATGGTGGCAAAGGACATTTGTAGTGGCTTGAATTTATTACCCATCAAATGATGACATGCTTAGGGTTGGATCGTGGGTCTGTTCTGAAGAGTTCCTTCCCTAAACACTATTCAGGGAGTATATGTTGGGAAGTTTGGGAGGCAAGATTCAGGCAGCTGGCCTGCCTGAGATTCTGTGTGTCTGTTACGTGCAGGTGGTTAAATGCAGGAAGCAGATCACAAGATCCAGCCAGTCTGAGCGAACGGGCTCTGTAGAAGGAGGCCGAGTGGGGATAAGAGGTGTTTCTGTTCCTCAATCAATTATTTTCCCAAGGCCTCTAGGTGCCCATCTGTGGCTAGTACTCGGAAGAGACACAAAAAACAAAAACAACTCTATGTGTGTATGTAGATGTACTTATATATGTGGGTACATATGCATGAATGCATAAATGTGTGTGTATACATAGGTGGGTTCGTCTGTGTGTTCATACGTGTACGTACTCCCGTGATAGCATGTGCATGTATTATGTATCTCTGTGTAGATACATGTGTGTACGTATGTGTGCGTGTGCATAAGTGTGTGTGTGTGTTATATGTGTGGGTTTGTATATTACAGCCACTATCCTCGTAGGACCTACGATCTAATTGGAGAAAAGACGCATATTATTGAAGCAGAGAACAATTGTGTCCTACGCTCCATAGTAGTGACCTTAAGGGATTAAGGAACCAGGGCCTCTGGGGAGCTCATTTTGAGAAAGTTTCCCTAAAACATGTGAGTTAGGAGAGGAAGGAAGAAGGACAGTCCACATGGTGAAATGAGGGGATGCCTTGGTGCACCCCCATTTGGGTCACACCTGAGCTATGTCCAGTGTCCAGCCAGTCTTTTCCTTAGCATCTTAAAGCTAAGAAGAGGTTCTGATCTGGCCCCTCTGGCCTGAACACCCACATTTTAAAGGAAACCTACAAGTTGATGTCCAGGCTTTCCTGGGCATTTCTGGTGACTGGGATTGCCTGGGAACTGGGGGTAAGAGTGTGAGACCCTCCCTCCCCCCAGCACCACACATGGATGGCTCCTGGTGTGGACCCGTTACATATCAGGGGTTCTTAGCGCTACATCAACACCGCGCTTAGGCGGGCATCATCCTCATTTATAGATGATGCGCTGCAGGCGAGAGATTAACCCCCAGCCAGTAAGGAACAGAGAAGGGCTGCGTTCAAAACCGGCTCTGCTTGACTTCAGAGCTGAGACCTTTCCACACCCAACCTGTGGACTCGTCAGCTAGGTTTGATGACTGTGGGAGGTGAATTTATTATCTCTGAGCTCCCCACTCTTTGTGAACCCAGCTGATAATCTCAACTCCACTGCTTTCATTCTCTACAACAACAAAATTTCCCTTTCTTTCCACATTTTATCTGAGATTCTAAAACATTTGAAAAGCGGAAATACATAACAACCTCATTACTGTTGTTACTCTCGGGATTACAATGTTCATCTAATTTGGAGGCAAAGCACAGAATTATTTTAATATATAAAATTATATTTAATATATAAAATACATATTTTAAATGTTATAGCCTGGCCAGAATGTTTCCAAATGTCGGTGCAGCAGCGTGGAGCACTAGGGGGCTTTGCGGATTGACCGTGCCCCAAGTCTGGGGCCACTGGGACACTGCCAGCCAGAGGCTCTGATGGGCTGAGGAGAGCACACTCTAAGCCCCACCCAGTTAAGATTTTTCTTTTTTTGTTGGCAGAGCTCAGTTACCCGTGTGCTTACTCTTTGCTTGTGATCTTCATCGGCCCAGGAAAGGCGCCTCTCTTGAATATCAAAGTGTGCATGTCTTTTCCTTTTTATACTCCACTACCTTTTCTCTATTTTGTTTGTAGGAGTAATTGCAAACCGTGCATTGTTGTTTGACGTGCATGCATTTTTAATTAATGCAAATGATATTGATCATAAATGTCACGTTCTGATTTTTAGTCCAGCACTAGGTTAAGATCTATCCACATTGCTCTGTGGTCCTGGGCAGCTACCGGCTGCGGGGGTTGCACGGCACGCCCCACTCCGCTTTGCCTCCGCCTTCTCCAGATCTCCCACTACGGTGAACGCTGGGACAAACAGCCTTCCTGGCGGCCCACCGTGGAAGCAGGGCATACTTTCCCTGAGCACCGGGCACACTTGGGAGGGGAATTTCTAGGTCACAGAGGGTGTGTCTACTTAACATGACTGAATACTGAGGACCTGCTCCCCAAGTGGCTGCTCCCCCCAACGTCCCACCAGCATTTTGTGATTTATGCTTTTTGTGCTTTATGGTGTGATGAAACATGGTCTATGTTGTTGATATTCTAGGGATGCTTGAGAAAAATGTGTGTTCCCTGCTTGGTTTTTTAGGACGGGGGATGTTGAGTGGGAGGGTTTAGAATCTTGTGTGTAAATAATAGCTCACACTTACTAATTCTATTGTTTGTATTTCCGATATCTCTGTTCACTTTTTGTTCTTTTGATATATCAGTTTCTGAGGTTTTGGTAAAAGCTACAATTATTGATTTGTTTATTTCTCCCTGAAGTTCAGCCAACTGTTGCCTGATGCATTCGAGGTTGTTTATGTGGTACATGTGTTTGTGATAATTAAGTACTCTTGTCCTATGTTCCTTTTACATCATTCTTTGTTCTTTTTTAAAAATTTATTTAAACTAAACAAAAACAAAAACAGTTCACTCATTTCTCCCACCCTCCACCTCTCACCTCTGGCAAACACCAGTTTGTTCTCTGTCTCTATGGACTTGCTTTTTTTTAAAATCATTTATTTATTTTTGGATTCCACATATAAGTAAGAACATATGGTATTTGTCTTTCTCAGTCTGACTTATTTCACTTAGCAGAATGTCCTTGAGGTCCATCCATGTTGTCACAAATGACCCTGTTGTATATTTATTCCACATTTTCATTATTCATTCATCTATCAATAGACACTTAGGTTGTTTCTATGTCTCAGCTTTGTATATAATGCTGAAATGAACACAGGGGCGCAGGTATCTTTTTGAATTAGTGCTTTTGTATTCTTTGGATAAATACCCAGAAGTGGGATTGCTGGGTCATAAGGTAGTTCTAGTTTTCATTTTTTGAGGAACCTCCACACTGTTTTCCACAGTGGCTGCACCAGTTTGCACTCCCACCAGTAGGGCACGAGGGTACCCTTTTCCCCACGTCCTTGCCAACACTTGTTGTTTCTTGGCTTTGATACTAGCCATTCTGACAGGCGAAATGATATCTCATTGTGGTTTTGATTTGCATTTTCCTGATGATTAATGACATAGATCATTCTTTGTTTTTTAACTTTTTTTTGCCTTAAATTTCACTTTTCTTCTTTTTAAAATTTTTAAGAAGATTTTATTTATTTATTTTGAGAGAGAGAGAGCACAAGCGAGCATGAGCAGAGGGGAGGGGCAGAGGGAGAGCGAGAAGCAGACTCCTCGCTGAGCGGGGATCTCCATGTGGGACTCGATCTCAGGACCCTGGGATCATGACCTGAGCCAAAGGCAGACGCTTCACTGACTGAGCCACCCAGATGCCCATTAAATTTCACTTTTCAAGGCCTTAAACTTTCTTTTGGTCCGTATTTATTTATTTATCTTATCGCATTTTTTTTGTATTTAAACATTTATGTCTTTCTGTTTTAAATGCTTTTCTTGTGAACAGCAAATTGTGTAGTCTTTTTTCAAAAGTGCAACCTGAGGGTCTCTGTCTTCCAGTGGCAAACTTAATAGTTAACATTTTTTTTCAGTCAATTAGTTATATTATGACCAGTTTCTACCTTCTGTTTATTTTTTTGTACTTACTATCTTTTTTTGGGGGGGAGGATGTTTCCCCCCCTCCTTTGCTGTTTTTAATTGGAAAGATGGAATTTTCTTCTCGTTTCAAAATTCTAATTCTAATTTTGTTCTCATGGTGATTGCTCTTATCACCCTTTTCTTCCTCCTTGTGGACTTTTTAAACTTACCAGTTTTTCTACAAGCCAAGTACTCTAACAGGCTCTTCCTGCCTCTTTTGTATTCCTCTCCCCACCCCCCCCATCATGTAATATTCCACTTTAGGTTGTTACAGGTACTTTCCTTCTATTTCTCCCCTCTTTGGTCCTAATGAACAACAAACATTACCAGTGTTCAATCTCCCTGCACTCCTTGTGTCCCTTGCAACATTTCCTGGATTTATTCTATTTGGATGCTTCCATCTGGTGTGTTTTCAGTGTCGGACTCGGTGGGTAAATCTTCTGAGTTTTTTTAATGCCTGAGAACATGTTTGCTGTCCTTGAAGATGCCTCCTGTGCGTGGAATGGCATCTACATGGCATTGCTGGATCAAGTACTTGGAGTACCTAGTTTCTGAGCCTCCGGTCTGGAGCCCTACAACAGTTCTCTTCTTCCCACCACACTGGCTTGGCAGTGGTGTGCTGGTAAGCCGGCTGTCTGGGGGGAAAAGCCCAGATTTGTAGTTTGTTGATTTCTGTGGTGGAAACACCACCCCTGCAGCTGATTTCAAGCTGTAGGTGTGACGGGAGAGAGGCACTCACTCGCACAGCCGACTCTTGGGAACTGGTGGGAGCTGGCTTCCTCTCTCCTCTGTTGGCGCCTAATTGAGGTGCTGACATAGACTTGAAATCCTGCGGCCTTCATACATTTTCTTGGGTTGAATTCTTTTATCCCATCTATTCCCACCTTGCTTGATATCCTGGGCCAACTCAATTTGCTTTATAGATGAGGATATTGAAATCCTTAGAACAGCTGAAGGGATTTGTTAGTGGTCACTAAGCAGAATGGTATGCATATGGAGGGTTTCCTGCTCTTCATAAACCCAGATTATACCACTTTGGTGGAAAACACACAGAAAAGTGCTATTTTAATGGTTCGATGTCATCACTTAAGAGTTCTGGGGCAGCTGAGTGAGCTGTGAACAGAAGCAGCCATCTGGGGAAATTCCTGGATGCCTGATCTTCAGAGAGCCACAACTCCATGGCCATTAAAATATAGCCTGAGACCTTCCTGGCCTCAAGGTGTGATCACAAACTCAGAGGTAGCCTCTGGAGTGTGATGCATTCCCCTTTCCCATGTGGGGGATTTTCCTCCAGCAGGAAGTGTTCCAATTTCCTGGAGAAGTCATAATGGCTGGATATGATGTGGTAGAGAAATAGGCAGCCCAGGGCTCCTGGGCTGGCGGAGATGGCTGGGATCTCAGGGCAGACAAGGAAAGAAAACATAAATATAGACACCAGCTTTTTCCAAATGATGGATTTTGGTCAAATGTAATTATTTCCTTAAAGCTGCATTTATAGAGGGTGTGTCTCCTGCCCCTTGCCTTCTTCCCCCATCTTATATCCTCACCCCATCACACTGAATTGGGAGTGTAAGATGGGGGTTGTCCCATGAGGTGCTGGGGAAGGTTTATCCCTGTCCTGTGGAGGAGGGGTGGGAGGGCTGAGCCACGTGGCTTCCCACAGAGGGGTCCTGAGGGTTAGGAGCTCTATGCTGTAACCAGAGCAACTAAATAACAAGAGTTACTGGCCATTCAAGAGGGGCTGGGTTTGTAATTTGGGGATGCAAGACTAAAAGACTATGCCCTTAAAAGTAAGGTGTGTTGTTAATAACCCGTGCTTCTACTCAAAAAACAATGACCGCGGTCATTTCTATATAATTCTCTTTGTAAGTGAATCAGACCTTCTTCTGATGATTTGTAACCCATCCTCACCTCAGCCAGACACTGGCTTGACCATGAAAAGCCCCTCAGATGGGCAATGTGTGAACAGGGTAGGTGAACCGCATTTCAAGAAAACCCTGATACCATCTTGTGAACTTAACCATTTAATAAGAGAATGCTTATGAATACTACCAAAGAAAATACATTGGTTTAAAATATGATTTGAATGTTGAAAAAGATCAGTTTTCATCTTATGACATTTTCCAGAAATATTTCTATTTTGTAAAGGAAGGCATGTTGGCATTTCCAGTGACTTTAGTTTCCTAACACCAAGTCTGGAGAGTATCTGCTCGTGACTCAAGAACAAATCTCAGAATATTAACGTTTTCCTGCCTCTTCTCCAGGGAAGCCCTCCATCTATTACTTACTCAAAGTAATTACTTGATGGTCATGCTGATTTCGTCAGTTTATGGGAGAGAGAGAGAAGAATCAACACTTCTGATGTGGGAGAACTGTAGAGTCTCTCCCTGTCATGAACCTAGGAAGTCAAGGCTGAGAGCAGGGATGTGCTCACTCAAGATGGCAGGAGCTCACTAGAGGCAGGGCTGGGGCAGAACCATCCCATCACCTTCCAGGTTGATGCATGTTCCGTGGTACTGTGCATGGCTCCATGACATGCCTGAGTTGGAGGCCCATGCTACCAATCTCTGTCTCCTTCTTGATGAGTTCTTTTTAGGGATGTGACTTATTTTGCAGAGGAGGGCAAATCACCTCAAAGGGAGCTCTTCCGGAGTGAGCTATGGGTATGAAGTCTAAACTAACTGTATCTTTGATAAGTGTTGTACATCTTAGAAATGAGAGGTCCCTAAATGGTGACTACACACGTATGTCCTTATGTGGGGGAATAACTAGGGTGTAGGCTTGCTTAAGGGGAAAATCACAGAACAGACAGAAAGGGAGGTTGCATGGTCTTCAGCCTGGAGACCTGGACAACCTGCTGAAGGCTGAATGTACAGTGACATGTTTTGGAAAAGGCAGTCTAGGAGACATCATAGGCCTGGTACTTTGTTATGGTTGATGCTCTTCTGTTTTTCTCCTGGGATAAGTAGTAGATGCGGTTGGCCTCTGGGTAGGTGACTTTGCTGAGCGGAAGCTTATAGATGGCAGGGTTGTTGGTCGTTAGGAGCAGGAAGGTGAGCGCCGAGAGGCAGAAGGGCCAGGTGCATGGTGGCAGTCCAAACTGAGCAAGGGGCAGGGGTGAGACACAAGAGAAGCCTTGGTTATATCACATGCTTGTGTTTGTTTCATCAGCCTTTACCAACCCTATACAGCCCCGGGTAGAGGACAGGATGCTTCATGGGCAATGATAGGAATAATACTTAATTCTTGGCCAATGTAATCCTGTCAGTGCTCTCTGCCTGCATTGTAACAGGTGGACACACATTCTTCATAATGCAGCCATTGAAACCCTATTACAATATGGCTTTATGTAGAAATCCTGTTTTGTCTTAGGCTGTCTGGCCAGGCTATACCTCCAACTCTAGGACCTATGACCATTGTCTGCCTTCTCCCATAGCCCCTGTTGAAGGAGCAGATTTGGCAGCCATTTTTTAGTTCACGATATTTCTCTGGTCACAGCCGATTGGACCAGAGCAAGGCGCTTGACTCAAATGCAACTTCCACAGGCAGATGGCCTGGGAATTGGATCCCTCTTTTGAGAATTTGAACTAAGAGAGACTGAGCTCTTGGTCTGAAAGGACTGGAGAGCCAACCAGTGCTGGGTGGCCACTGGGGGACTGTGTGCACTGCAGAGAGACACAGGGAGATAGAACAGACATTTGGAGAGGGGCAGAGACATGCTGTCCTAGTCCCAGGGCCTGGAAGTGGAGGGCAGCTACTTCTCTTCTTAAGGGCTCTCCCATTCCCAGCTGCCCTTCTCATGGTGTTGACCTATTTTTTATTCCTTAAGATGCCCTGAGCCTTTTTGATATGCCTCCCCACTCTTACTTGAGACCACTTGAGTGGAGAGCTTGCTGACAAGGAGCCTTCAGACTCAACTATGAGGCAGACCAAATCATGTCCTCCTCACCTCCAACCTCATTTCATTATAAGCAGTAAAGACCTCAGGTAATACCATGTGCCCGTAATGTGTGTGTTCAAAGATGGTGCTGCTGGATGGGACTTGGGGAAGAACAATGGCAGCCAGACCGTGGCCATAAGATACTCAAGCATAATGAATTCCACCCAATGAGTCTCCCCAAAGCCCTGCTCACACTACACAGTGTGTTTTGGGAAGCACCCCCTGGAGTCCCACAGTGGGAAAGGACGTAGGTCTAGAGTCCCACGGGCCCAGATCCACATCTCAGCTCCAACCACCTTGCTAAAGGCATTTCAATCGTCTGAGACCTATTTCCTCAGGAGTTAAGTAGGGATAACAGTGTTTACTCAGAGAGTTGGGGCCTCGTGCGTACTAAGGACCCCATAAATAGCCCTCAGCACGTGGTCATGACCGTGGAGTAGAGGGTGGCACTGTGGAAGACACAGGCCGTGATATGCATGCCGGTGAGAAAGCAGAGGAACGCAGCTCCTAAGTGCTCTCGTCTGTGGAGGGCTTGAAGGGGCTCATAAATGTCACTCGACATTTTTATATCCTGTGCCTCAAGGATATTAGAAATTCCTTCAGAGTGAGTAAATAGCCTGCACTTTTTCATATCCTTGAGAGTGATCAGCAGTGTCTTAAACATCATAGGCACACAGAAAATAACCTTGATTTAGGAAAGAAAAAAAAGCCTAAATTGAGTGGTATAACCTCTAACTTCTCTGTACACAGAAGAAAGGGTCAATCATCCTGTAAGTGCCTGGGATCCTGTTTGGCATCTCTTCTAGTCCTTGCCCAAGGAAAGCATGTGACACCCAGTCACTGCCTGGACAGTCAGCTGTAAGGGTACACGCAGGATGTGAAAGCCCGGAGCACAAGGAGCCACAGAGCCCATACTCCGTGCTCTTGCTACCCGTCCGTGTTTCTGATGGCTGACGCTTCAGCCCCAGCTCTTATGCCCCCCCATGGTGGCGGCTTGCTCCCCTAGAGTTTCAGTCATTTAGCATTTCTTGAGCACCTGTTATGTGCTGGGTACTGCAATAGGAACTAGAGATAAAGATTAGAATACGACCGGGCCCCGGTTCTGAAGGAGCACACGGGCTGACGGTGTTCGAGGAAGAATGTGTACGAGGCTCGTCACTACCGTACTCCAAGTGTTGCAGCAGAGGAACGTACACAGTTCGCTGGGGTCCAGGGGGAGATTAGTCCACTGGGGGACATAGGATGATATCAGGGAAGGCCAATTCTCTTGCCTAGAAAATTCTTTCCTAAGCTAAGTTCAACCTGCCCAATTTCACTAAGGGTGAAGAAGGGATTTAGGCAGGTGTGGGTAGAATGCCCACCTTCGTCCCCATTTTCAGGACCACTGGGACTTTTCCTGGATGCTTTTATAAAATGTGCCCTTGAAACCTTATCCAAAAGGGGGAGGCATTGACTGTGGGCTGAGCCCCTAGCCCTCTGTGCTGGGCCATGGGCCCTAACCCTCTGCTGGGGCTGGCCACGCGGCTCCTCCTGACTCCGACACCTCCTCCCACCAGCGCTCAGACAAAGACGGGGTTCTTGGATGGCTGCATGTGCTCATAGCCACCAGTTCAGCCTTCTCTCAGGTATGGCTGCAGCTTGGTTCCCTGTCTTCCCCGAAGGCTTCCCTCACGACCCCTCAGCACGGAGTTGCCAAGGGATGAACAAAGATGTACACCGGCCCATAAGCTAGTTGGGCAGTTGCTCTCTACACACACACACATTAAATAATAAAGATTTAAAACGGGATCTAGAGGATGAGGTGACAGAATTCAATTTACAAGATAATGCTTGTCAAATTGTCCTTCTATAAGAAGCTCCATGGGCCCAAGGCTAATGGGATCTGATTGGGCCAACAGTTGACACTGAAACTTTTGAGACCCAGCTCCTTCTGTCTGGCAGGTGCCAAGGCGGGCAGTGTGATGTGAGACGAGAGGGAAGAATTGGGGAAGGGTTCCCGGGGGAGAGGTTCCCACTGGCTTCGGGGAGCGGAAGGAACAGCAGGAAGGGAGTTGTGGCACGTTCTTAGACTCACCACGGAGAGCACGTTAGCCAGGGCGGCGCCCAGGTAGGCCGCAAACAGGGCTGCAAAGAGAACCAAGACACAGTCCAGTGACTACCGGTGCCTCAAGCTCAGCCTGCACGTTATCCCCCGAGACATTTAGGCCACAAATGCTATCTGGCCAATGAAATAAAACTTGAGTTATGTTTCTATTACTTGACAGCTTTGAAATGTGTTAAATTCCAGGCAAATGCCAGCACCCCTAAGGCGGAAGATGAACTTTGTTAAAAAGGGCCAGAATGGAGCCGTTATGGTTCTCTTGGGTCCCACCACCTTGCATTCTAGCAAAGGAACACTTAGCAGCATAAACCATACATGAAAATTTTACTACATGGCCAAGGCCAAGTGGATCCCAGGACTCCCTGCTGGAATATTTCATCCCAAGTTATTAACAGAATATGGGTTTCCAGTGAGGAGCAGCAACCTGTAAGCTTGAGGAAGACCACATAGGCCCACTGCCTCGTCTTCCAGGCTCTGCCCGCAGAGGGACGGCCAGGCTGGGCCACTGGGAAGAGCCAAGTGCCAGTAAGAGGTGAGGAGGCTCTGGGAAAATGAGCCAGTGGAATCGGGCTTTGCTTTTGAATCCTGTTTCTCAACTGAAAGCATCCTAATTGTCCCTAGGATATTAACAACAGCAAATCTTTATTAGAGAGTCACTGAGTACCCACACCCTTCAGCATTTCTACAACGTAAGCATTATTTGAAGGTCCTATGATTAGTGTTTGGGTGCTTAAGGTTAATTGCTGTAACTGATGTAAATCACCCAATTCTCTATATAAAGATTAATATGTGGAAGAGTTGCTCTGTCGGTTAGCTTCAATCACCAGCCAGGAGAGTGGCAATCACAGAGACAGCCCAGGAGCAACAACCAAACAACCACCAGCTCAAAATTCTGTCTTCATGTGGCTGAGCGCTTTGTGTTCCATGAAAATAATTTTTACTGCGTGAATCATTAAGCAACCATTCAAAAACAGTTTTAGATAAAAAGCCTTTTATGAAGCAAACAATCCTCCCATTTATCTGTGGAGGATCCACAGGGCTTTCAGTGCGGTTTTCCCTACAGGGACAGGCAAGGGGGCGTGCAAGGGGCAAAGGGACGTGGTGGCGGTCCTTACCGCAGGCGACGGCCAGGACATGCGTCTGCCAGGTCAGGACGTAGAACATGCCCCCTATGGCGATGCAGGCCAGCGTGCTGTTGAAGCCGCCCAGGCCGAAGTAGATGGAGTCCAAGGGCGTCGCGATGGTGAGGGCTACGAGAGAAGACAGGCAGCGGTGTTGAGTTTGGCGGGGGCGGTCTCGTGGGGCTCTCCTGCTGGCCCCCAAAACCACCATAGTGCTCAAAGCTCAGACCAGCCATTCTCTTAGGCATTTATAAAAAAGAACTTCTGATCTTATTCAGTGAAAAAAATAACTAAAGGGAAGAAATGGCCATAGAGCCACATGAGTGCTAGTGGTGTAGCTGTTATGGTAGAAGAGAGCTTTTGGAGTGAGGACTCTGCGGCCTTTTGAAGCAGTCCAGAGAACTTCCCTCCCCTGCCAAGAAAGAGGACTTCTCCTTCTTCATTGATATCTTAATGTTCTCTACTGGAGTATCATCTCTTGAGATAAGACGTAAAACACAAACATGCCTGTAATTAACCTCTCTCAGACTTTAAATTTATACTAAGGTGTAAACGGCTAACACCACAGCCTTTCTGGAGGGCAGCTTTTGCTCACAGAAGCAGGAGGGCACTCGCACCCGAAGTGGGGAAACGGGGTGTAATGGAAGGAGCGAAAGTTGGCGGGCATCAGCAGGGGTCGGGGGGCCACGGGTATTGAAGACACGTGTCACCATTTTCTTTGGAGCTGACTCCAGACACTAACATCCTTATGGCCCATTAGTAAGGGAGAAGTGATGAGACTAACCTGCTAACATCCCCACAGTGGAGCCGATCGCAGCGTGCAAGCAGATGAGAGGGGACGAGATGAACAGAGCTACGAGGAAAATGCCTCCGGTCCAGGGGTTGTTGCAGCCGTAGACCTGGCCGATTCCTACAGGGATGGCTCTCAGAAGCTGTGGGGGCAGAGGATCACGGGCGGTTACAGAGGGAGACCGGAGACAACTGGAACCTCGGCTGGAAAAGATTTGTGCCAAAGCCTCTACCCTAACATCCTGCAGCAGGTTTCCAAGATATTTGTATCCAAATAGATGAACTCTGAAAGGAACACAAGCTTTTCTGTTTTAATCTTGAGTTCTTAGAACAATAGTTTAAGATGTTAAGTTTCCTTTATTTAGAAACATGAGTGTAAGGCACTGAATCCCCACTGAAGAGAAACTAGAAACTTAAAATGAGGAGATGTCTGATCAAGGTTGGGGTTTAAAAACTCTCTTGTAATGTTTTTTAAAAAAACCCTAAAATTATGACTAGAAGCCTGAATATGCTATGAAAAAATGGTCTTTTGTGTTTCCAAGAATAAAGTGTCTGGGCTGTGGTCATGTTAGTCTGGTCTGGGTGAGCAGCTGGACTCACAGGAGAGTCTCCGGGGAGGTAGTATGGTCTCTGCTCTTTTGGTTGATAAGCCAATGAAATGGTGACCGACAGATGAGCGCCCAGCTTGCGTCAGGCCTCCACGTAGCTCAGGGAAGCGGGGCCTGTCTGCCAATGTGAGGGGCTTGAGGAGGCAGGATCCACTGCCTGTGGGCGCTTGCACACGTGCTCTGGAGTTCAAGAAAAGCATCCTGGGCATGCAGCCTTCCCCAGCGACTGGGGTTGGGTCCCATGGTTTGGAAGGTTGGCCAAAGGCCCTTGAGTTAGGAAAGTGCATAAGGGAGTGGCCATGCAGGGTACACTGGGGTTCGTCTCACCCCTTGGGCAGTGAGCTGAGAAGAAGCAGAGTCCTGGGCCAGGGTATCTATAGATTACAAGGAAGCAGCTCTTCTCTCAGCCCGTTGCCTTCCGAGAAGACTCTGCCCCTGGAGGTATGCGGAGACAGGAAGACATTGCAGGAGCCCGTGGGGTGGCTTAGTGGGCTAACCCTCCAGACTCAATCTCCTGTGACCCCAGGAACAGGGAACAGGGTGGGGGCTCTGGCATTACCATGTGGGTGCGGGTGCGGGCGGGAGAGCTCCATACTGAGGCAGCGGTGCTGGGCAGTGTAGTCCCAGCTGGTGACACCATCTAGGGGGCCCTCCGGGGACCAGAGGGCAGAGGAACCCATGGGGCTTCAACACTGTTGGGAGTTTTAGACCCTCCTTCTGACATTTACTTGTTTCCCCAACACTCAACGCTCTCATGAGTGGTCAAAAAGACAAAACATATTAGTCATTATCATAATCCATTTAATTGGCTAGAGTTACTTCTTAAAAGGCAACCACCAAAAACTGAATTTTTCTTTTCTGGAACTTTGGGGTTCTAAAATATTTGTACGGGATTCCCTAATTGTTTTTCATTTCTACAAAATTCCTAGGTATCTTTTCCAATGAAAATGTGGCATGGAGAATGCATAATATCTTCAACTTGCCCTTTCTAACACCATCTCCCCATAGCCAGCCGGTTAGAGCAACTGTGCCTTCAAAACTGATTGGTGGGGTACATACCATGAAAGGGAAGCCTAAGGAGTAAGTTACCAACCTCTTCTCACATCTGGTTCACAAAGGTCCTCACACACACACACACACACACACACACAAGGATGAGGCCAACACGAATATTTCTCTTCCTAAATAATGTATTATTATTATTATTATTTCTCATCCTAAATAATGTTTCTTAGTGCAAATGCAGGGCCTTTCTACCATGCTGCCGTATTCTATGAAATGCTACAGGAAATGAGTCATTGTTATTTCTGAAAGTTCTTTCAACAAGCCCAAGTGGTTTCGTGGTTAGATGATGACTCATCAATAGCAAAGTTCCAGAGCGAGCCCCAGACCATGGAGGGTAGTCTAGTGTAATGGAAAGCAGGAGAACCTCAGCTAAAACGTGTCTTATTAATTATCTTGGCAGACTTCCAGAGGCCAGCGTTATATACAAAATACTTGCAAAAAAATGTTAAAAGCTCTAATATCTAGACTTTCTTAATGGAGGAACACCTGTGCTTTATGGTGTGACCATGCCTCAGAGAGCGAATGCAATCCATTCTGGAGGTTGCAACAGAGACTTCGTTAGCCCACAGGTGGTCTTGTAATGTGTATGTCTTTAGTGATTCAGTGAGACTGATGGAAGAAAATATACAGTGTAAGCTGGAGGAAAATTGGAGAAAAGCATCAAAAAGATTTTTTTCCAAAAGGAAAAAGGAAAGAACCCAGGTGTAGCAGTAGGAGGTCGGAGTGCTAATCTCGACTCCGCTCTTCACTGATTAGGTGTGTGACCTCAGGCCTCAGTTTCTTCCTCTGTGCTAGGACAGCGTGGGACCAAAAATGGTCCTGTTAGCTCTTACGGAGAGGAAGGAAAAGGATGGTGGCTAAAGAGAGACTGCATGCCAAGTGCCTCACATTGTGCGGTTGTTAATAGGCATTACCCATGGAGGCTGCAGTAAATGCCACATTAACATGGCGTTTGGACAGACGCTGCCCTTCTGCCTTCCCAGACACTTACCAAGGGCACTTGGACCTCTGACCAGGTGATGTTGGGTGTGGAGGACGCAGGCTGCAGCAGCGTCGTGGGGAAGAAGAGGTTGTAGTGGCCGGTGGCCGCCAGGTAGAGGGTCACGGCTATGTTGAAGGGCAGCGTGAAGACCGGGAGGTCCCACTTGCTGAAGATGGTCCCCAGGGCACTGGAGAGGATGGGGCTGTGGCAGAAGCACAGGGGACTGTTCAAGAAGTTCAGGCCCTGATACTAGGCTGAACAGGAGCACTTTCCCAAGGAAAAGCAGCCTGCTGGGTATGTTCTCTGAGCCTGACTGGCCCCTGAGCACATCTTCCCATGGCCTCCTCCCTGGGCCTGGTGCGGTGATAGGGTAGACGCCCAAGCTCAGCTTTAGAAAGAGAGCTTTCTGGGGGAAGACCTAAGGCAAAGAGTCATAGAAGCTCCTTGAAAAGTCATGCAGCTCCATGCTCAGGCATGAGGAGAGTGGGGGAGTGACAGGAGCAGAATTGTAGTCCTTCCTTCCTTCCACAAATGTTTGTTGAGCAGCTGAGAGCACCAAGCCTCCTGCCCAGAATGCCCCATGGCTGATTTCTGGAGGGGAAGGGGAGCTGAGCCCTGACCCTCTAAGGGCTCTGCTCAGTGGCTGGTCCTTCAGCCTGCACTAGGAGGTTGTTCCAGGCTTGTCAGGGGTCCCGAGGATGGGGGAAAGCTGGGTGGGGGGCAGCAGGAGGATGAGAAGGTTTCTAGAAATGGATAGGATGCTGTGGTATGGCTCTTCAGCTATATATGGGCCTCAGTTCCTTTCTCTGTGCTCTGGCTGAGTAGGACCAGAAACCCTTTTAGATCTTACAAAAAGAAGAGTGGAGGCTGGTAGGTACTGAGATATTGTCCACAGATAACCTAGCATGGTTCTGTCACCGTATGACACTAATAATTATTTCCAGTGGATGCTTCTGATGTGCGAAGTCCATGCCCCCTTAAAGTTGAGTTTAGACAGACAGGGAGCTGGGGTGGAAAGGCTGGCAGCCCTTGACTGCACCCGCAGCCTCAGGAGAAAACTTACCACGACATGGACATCATGATGACGGGGAGCAGAAGCCACCAGTAATAGTTGCCTTTGTCTGAGAACACGGCCATCAGCAGCCCCACCAGCACCCCGTTGTAGCCGTGGAGTCCTGCCGCGATGGCCGACCTGGAGGGATGGAGGAGGGCTGGGGTAGCAGGGGCCCCCCAGGGCCTCGGGAGGGGCACTACCTTCTTGACTTCCCTTCTGACCCAGATTTTTCTCAGCTGGGGCCCGACTGCACACACCTTCCAGCAGATGGCCCCACTGGGAATGGGAAGGGAAGACATCAGCCCTTCGCGTTCCCCTGGGCGATGTGGAGCTGTTACCAAATAATGAAGGAGTGGCTGTTGTTAGTTATTAGTGTCCTTAGTCTGAACAGTGTCTGAGCTTGGAGGCCAGCAGCAAGGCGATGGGAAGGTGGCATAGGGTCCCTGCAGGAAGCGACCTCTGGCTTCATGCTTGGGCCCTGGGTCTCCTGGAATTTACCTGTCCTGGCTCAGGATGAGGGCTGTCAAAGTGGACACAACAGTGCCCAAGCAGCCCGAGATGGCCCACCAGGGGTTCTGGACGAAGAGGCCAAGCACAATGAGGATGCCGCTGAGGGGGTTGTTCACAAACATCACCTGCGACGTGCCCCGCAAGACCCAGTCGAGGAACTGGAACACTGGGGATTTGTCTGAAATGGAACCAGGGCAGGGAGTCAATGTTCAGGTGTGCCGGTCCTGCGTGGGACTCAGGTGGGTGGGTGGAAGGTGCGGGAAGCTCTGTGTCCAAAGTGGGTTCGCAGGGCCCTACCGTCACCTGCCACAGAGGGGGATAAACCAGGAACCCAAGAGGGCATTTGACGGTCCAGAAAACTCTTCAGACCCATCGCCAGCTGGTTGTGGTCTTTACATTGTTTTTCAAGCAGTGGGGATGAGGTACCCTGAGCTATCTGTCCCCCTGTGAGAGCGGCATGAATTTTCAAGAAGACACATCCAAAGAGAAAATTCTCTTGCTGCACTGAGGGTGTCAAAGCCACGGCCTGGGCTCTGGGAGGACTGCGAGAGAGAACTTACTGGACTAGGAGACATAGTTCTCCCAACAGTCATCCATAGGACAGGCTTTTTTTTTTTTTGGAATGGTGACTCTAGAATCCCAGGCCTAAATGCCCGATGGGACATGTGTGAGAGCACGGCTGCTCGGTTTGGAAATGAGGGCTCGCACACTGACACAGATCGTATTCACCTCCCAAGAGTCTGCATGTCTGCCGTCACAACAAAACTCCTATTCCTTCTGAGCGACCATAGAAACGGTACTCAGTCTAATCTACCAAGAACTGCGGCACATGGTGCCTGCTGGGGACGCTTGGAAGTGACACTCTAGGGGCAGGGTCAAGGGCTTCGCTCGCAGGACCTTTACCTTTAAGCCCCTCGCCGCACTCCTTCATCTCCCCTGTGATGTAACTGAGGGCTCTGCTGACCCTCTTCCCGTGGGCAGTCAGGTGACTCTGAATCCAGGAAGCCATGGAAGTGTTCGCTTCCGCTTTTATCTCAGCGCTGTCCTCCATGGTGTCCAGATCCTGTCCAGGGGCAAGACAAGGAGGTCCCACACCCTGCGCTTCCCACGCTGAGAAGCCACATTTGTGCTAGTTCGGGGACCAAGTTAACGTTTTTATTTGGTATTTAGAAATACCTTTTGTCTTGTCTGACGTGTTACCTCGTTGACTATGGGCAACAACCTTGCAGTACAAGACACCGTATTTATCCTCATCCTGGGGATGAGGGCTCCAGCATGGATGGGGCATTCTCACTGGCAAAGGTCAAGGTCAAACAGTAGAATTGATATTTAACCACAGATCTTTAGACTCTTTATTTCAACCATGACTACCTCTATACCGCACTCTTTCCAGAAGAAATTATTCCCCACCCCCAGCATGTCTCGTCTTTAAAATTTAACTGTCCATAAAATTAAACACGTAAATATTCTGTGTTTGAAAATTGGCACCAGCTTGTTTCCTAAATGCTTGAATGCCAGATTTAGAGGAAGACAGATAATAACTAATTCAAATAAAAGGAATATGAAATTTTACAAAGTAGACTATGAAAAATAGGCATTTTTATCCCAGGTAATTATGTTTCTGGATATATGAATTCAAGCAAAGTTTGCCTATATCAGAGGGCGTCTTTTCTGGACGTCCGCTCCCTAATCTGCTGCAGGCTCTGTGGCTCAGGACACTGCCTGATTCGGGCCACTTCTGACTCACCAGCAGCTCAACCGCAGGCTTCCGGTACTGATAGGGAGAAGGGTCTTTGGTTTGTCTCTCCTGGTGGTCGCCTTTTCCAAACACTGGAGTTGAAGGAGAGCACATCATCAATTAGGACAGCTCTACCCAGGCACGTTAGCAGCAAATTTCTTGCAGTTGAGTTGATATATTCAATATTTCCTATTCCACTTGAGGAAGCCCAGAACTGCAATGTCTTGCAGCTGGAAGGCACCTTTTAATTTTTATTGGTCAAGAACCCATTTGGACTCTCACTTTGGGTAAAAAATGTACATCCACATGTAAACAGGACATTTTACAGGAATTTAGGGAGTTCAGAGACTCGACTGACCTTTAGTGAAGAGCCTCTGATTTAGCTCAATCCCTGTATTTTTTAGATGAAGAAATAGTGCCTTGGCCGTGATCCCCAAATCTAGGGTTCTTTCTCTGCACAAACTTGTAAGTGTACAAGAAAGGAAAACTTGGACGTTATTTCTCCTAAAGTATTAAGCTGCCTGAGCCATGTAAGGTCTGGGTTTGAATTTGACTGTGACTTCAACTGGATGACTGCAGGCTGTTCTGGTCTCTTGTTTTGGACATATATCTGGGAATTTCAGGTATTTTAGCTGCAACTGCTGGGTGGATTAAGACGAGTGATGTCCACGTCATTCCTTGAAACAGATTTTGGCATGATCTTGTAATTCTAGAAAACTCTTGTAACGTTGCTGTAAACATATTTTTCTTATTACCAGATCATTTATTTTTAAAGATGACCAATTTTAGTAGGGTTTTATGCATCCTAAAAGAACTTTGGAAGTTCCGGTCTTGGTACTTTGGTTCCCTCTCGTGGTCAAGTTTGAGGATGGCAGGCTGGGCTCTGAACACCGGGTATTTGCAGACTGAATTGGCTCTTCCCACGGCATTCATGAGCTTGCAGGGTACTTAAGATGCATCAGTGGCAACAACGGCGCATGAATGGCACAAAAACGTCCATTTTTGAAGGGACGGGGCTGCAAATACCAGTATGGTTGGGAAGTTACACTATGCAGGAAAAATTAATTTTGGAAGATTTGAAAGAAAGAGTAGGAGCAAAGATTCCTCTAGATGTTGAGGCCAGTGTGCGTGGCGTCCTGATGGAGCCGTTTCCTGTGCGTGAAGCTGCCCCGGGTCTGCTGTTGAGCAGTTCCACTGATCCATGTCCCAGGCTCCTTTGCACTCCCTGAAAGGGCCTCCCTACCCCCAGCCCCCAACCCCTGGGACGAAGGACGTTTGGAAGGGGATTGTTAACCTTTTGAGGAAAGCCACACTTTCTTCTTGCCATGCTGGTGGCCTCTGTCAAATACAAACCCCTGGGCCAGATGTCTCAACGCCCTTTCCACCTCCACCTCCACTGTGTTTTCCCACAGCCCCCAGGCCCGTTTCTTTGGGTCGGCCACTTTTGGTGAGAAACGATGAAGCTTAGATGAACTGGAGCAAGAATGTCACGAACACATCTTCTGGGAAGCATGTGATGTTGTAAAAAGGACACTAACCAGTCCTCCCCCTGCCCCTTGTCCCTTGCCAGCTGTGTGACTCGGTTCCCCTCCCTGGGACTTGAGGGGCAGAATTAGATTACCCCTCTGCCCTGGCTCTTCACGTGGCTACTTTTGCATCTGATTGGGGAGGAAGGAGGACTCCTCTTGCGTCCCTCCCCGTGCCCCTGGCTCCTCCCTGGCTTCCCCACCTGCTCATTTTTGGCTGCCCCTCTTGGCCTGTGGGAGTCCCCTCCCTTCCATGGTTCTCCCGCTCTTTCCTTGGCCTTGACATCTTGACCACCACTGTAGGCGAGAACTTTCACCTCTCGACTTGTAAATGGACCGGTGGTTTGTGGCCTGGCAAAAATTAGAATCTCATGGGGAGCTTTGGAAGATCCTTATGCCCACCCAGGCTTCTCCCCAGATGAATTAGATTAGTGTCTCCAGGGATGGGATGCAGGTGATTCCAATATGCAGTCAAATTGGAGACCTCCTGAGTCGGCTGCCTGACCCAGCTCCAGCATCCCCCCACCCGCACCCCCCGGAGGGTCCAGACAACGGGGCCATGGCTGTGGTCAGAGGTTGGGTGTGATAAAAATGAGCCTGGCCCGCGTGGCTCTCCCTACTGCCCTATGAAGTAGGTTCTGCCACTGTCCCCATTCTAGAGATGAGTCAATTGAGGTCCCGAGAGTGAAGGGGAGCAGCACCCACCTTTGCTCCTCCTCCGAATGGATGACCACTCGATGTGGAACACGCTCCTGGGCTTGGGGGGCACGGCCTCCGAGCCCTCATCGGCCTTGGGGCTTGCTGTGGCTGGCTGCTCCCTACTGCCACCTAGGCCGGGGACAAAGCAAGACAGGTTAGTGTCCGCCCAGGTCTGCACCCGGTGAGAGCCAAGCGGGGGGGGGGGGGGGGTAATGTCACGCGCAGAAGCTGGAAAGGCAGGAACAGTGGCTCTGAAGCTGCAGGTAGGAATCACATCTGTGTCGCTGTCGAGCCTCCAGCTTCTCCATTCCCCCCGTTAAAACGCGCGCTTCCTTTCCCTGCAGAAACCGTGTCATAGACACGTAAACATGTCAAGAGACAGATGAGCCAGTCTGCCCTATTTCTCTAGTGGGGAACTACTCAAAGACCTGGAGGAGCCCCCTGATCCCGTGCTTCAGAGACACCTGGAACATCAGCCTGCCCTCGGACACCTTGGCAGACAGGTTTTGTGCGGGGGAACGAGGACTGAGGGGGTAGCATGCATCGTCCGACACAGCGGGGCATTCTGCCGGAACGCCAATCCCAAGTGCTCATCTGCCAGGCTGGAAGGGCACCGCTGCTGGCCCACTGCTTCTCGTTTCTCACATGCCGAGCGTCAGCTACCCCAGCCACCCCCCGCCGGGCACAGCAATATTCTGACCTTAGCCTCCTAGACTGAGAATTGCACGAAATTACAAGATCACAGTCTACCTCCTGTGTCCCGAAAAATCAACTGAGTCATACAGCTCATGAATCATGGCACAGCCCGGAGTTGCTCCCAGGTCTCCTGACATCCAATCAGAGGCTCTGGAACTGGTGGCAGGAGGCCTGGCCCACCTTCCATGCCCTGGCCCTTCACTGTTAGCACCCCAGATTCTGCTACCTGCTCAGGGCCCAGGAAAGTGGGGGCCGGGCCCATATTACTGTATGTTCCTGGGGTTGATGTCCCAGCCACAAAAAGCAAAAGCAAAAAGTATCTTTCTTTCCCTTGAACGCTGTTTTTGGTCTTTCTTTGGGGAGGTGGCACCAAATAGGGTCTGACACGGGGTTGGTCCCGGCTCTCCTGTGGGTATGACTGAAGTGGGGGGCACTACCTGGAGGGCAGCGGCCCCACCCGACGTGCCGGCCAATGGCTGAGAAGGTAAAGTGGGAGCAGATGCCACGAAGAACTGGAGATAAGGCCACAAATTTCCTGAGGCGGTGAAAATACTTAAAAGCTAAGATGAGAGCCGTTTACCGCTACCTTTGGGACAGATGCTCAAGACTTTCCTAATGGATAAAGGCGATTTCAAGAATATCCTGAACACATCTTTCAAATGTTCTAGAAATAAATGTTCCATCGGTGTGGTGGGGAAACAAGAAAGCAGCAGTAACTCTGGCCAAGAACCAGAGTCATTCATCTCCACATGCTGTTTTCACTGACGCTTCCCCACTGCATGCATGGCTCTCAGAAATACACAGACGCCCGTCGGCAGCCCTTGTGAACTCCATCTATAGAACGATGGCAGTTATTTTGGAGGGACACCCTCCGTTTCTTCCTCATGTTGTTATGAAGATGAGACAATGCTTGCAAGAGGCTCGGGAAAATAATTTTGCAGCGCTCACATGTCAGATCCCTTTCCGGTGAGGCCACTGCCCTCGGGCGGCTGCAGGCAGGAGGGCAGGAGGACTCCCTGTCCCGGTGCACACCTGGCATTTTACACCAGCCCGCACTGACTCTTACCTTGCCAAGTGTCAATTATGTGTTCTTGTCTGTCACCTCCACAGGATGGTGAAGCCCTCGGCAGCCCGGGTTACACCCGATTACCTTGGTTTCCCCAGCACCCGGCATAAGCCCGGTATTCTGTAGGCACTTGGAAGTATTTGCTGAATAAATTAATGAGGGATAATTATACTACACATTTTAGTTTCTGAATGCTATAAGGAACAATCATTGGCTATTGCAGGATTTGAGCTATTTTTAAGAATAATACATCTCATTGTCATTGTTAAATACTTGATAAATACTGAAATAAAGGTGAGAGCCTTTCATTGGTTGACCAAGGTAATGGCTGAGTCGAGTAGGGTTTTGCAGCTTACAGGATAAGAGCTGATTATTTTCAGTGGCACTTGGATAAAAGAAAGGAAGTTTACAGATGGTCATACAATGCTTGACCATCTGTGACCAACCAACCAGAAACCCAGGAATCCCGCGAGGGTGGCTGGGAGAACTCAGGTAAGGAGACAGGAGAACAGACCACTGAAGACAGAGATCATGCTCCATGGGCTATGGGAAACTATATATTACATAGTCCATTCTGGGGGGCCACAAATCCCTAAGCGCTTCAGAGGTGGGGCTGGGTGTTCTACAGCCCAAGAATAATTTTGTTCATAATAACTTACTTTTTGGGGTTCTTTCAACTTTTCTCCCCCTAACATCATGGCACACATGGAAAATAGTGTGTGGCATGGTGCAGTGAACAGATAATGCTGTTTATGGCCAGAGGGCCTGCCCCCATGGACTTGGGGCCCACCAGGCCCACCTGGGTCCTTAGAGGGCCAGTGGGGGCTCTGTGGGCCCAGCGTGGCATGAGCTGTGGCCCACGATCGGAAAGCTCAGTCCTTGATAGCCCATGGGTAAACCTTAGTGGCTCAGTAACTCCTTGGCCTGCCCACCTGGTGAAGGAGTCATGGCTCTCCTTCCCTGAAGAGCCTTATTAAGTGTCCCAATGCATGTGGCTTCCCACTGCCATTTCAGGGGTATGGCCCTTGCCCTCGAGGACTGCCACCATCCTGTGTTTTTATAGGCAGGGGTCCAGCAGCCCCTTCCTCCCGTTGACTCACAGAAAGAAAGCACAATTATGAGGCATGGTATCTGTTCAGAAACGCGGCTCCTGGAGGGTAGTGCCCCATAGTACTTCTGCCTTTACTGACGTTGAATGTCCAGAAAACATCAGCCATTCAAATACCAGGGTTAAAAGAGATTTTGTAGAGGACCCGACCTGTCAAATACAATTTTGAAACCTAGTGCATTTTCTTTGAGAGGAACTAAACAAACCCGAACCATGTATGACATCGTTCAGAAGAGGAAAACTGATCTAGTCCATCTTACTGAAAATCAATCTTTATTTGGACAGGCCCATGCCTAAATTCTTTCTATAAGTTTTCTTCCTCAGATTTTGAACAGATGTTACTGTCTCTTGCAGGTGGATCGATGCCATCCATACATTGCTTGCAATGTTCAACATATGGAGCATCTGGGACCCATCATTAAGACCCATTTGTCACCCCTCCCCAAAACAAGAGTTACCTCCCCCAAACCCCACTCCAAACCACCTGTGTATCATTACATCTGTGACACCCAATAAAAGGCCAAGGAAAGTTGTGGGCCATTGTACACCAGCTTCTTCTCTGGTAGCCATGTTTCCATATTCCTTTTCCTTACCTCCTCTTCCCCGCCCCCTTCCTCTCCATTATCTATGGCAAACATAGCTAATTAGTGATAGCACTCTCTCCCAGTAAGTTCCAAAACAGCCTCAGACTCCTTCTTAACACAATGCTCAGACAACCAATACTAATTAGAGTTGGCACTTGAAGGTAAACTTACTCCCCTCTCCCCCAGCCTTAAAGGAAGGTGTAGATACCGTACAAGCATCTATGTCTTGAGAGAAGGGGTGTGTCAAGGCCAGGGTGTTGCTACCCAGGAGATGCCTGGCCACAGGCCCTTTCAAGCCTCACAGGACAGCCTTCCCTCAGCAAATTCACCAAACCTCACATCCTTTGGTGCCAGTTTTGGAGGAGATCACATACCATACAAGGTTGTCCATTCTCTGATCAGATAACTTCAATATCCTGGAATATTCCAGAAACATCTACTCTCTGTAGCTACACAGAATATGTCTATAGTAATCTAAGATGGCTGTGTAAGAGAGGGGCACCAAAGAGATAGGTTGTTAAGCGGGGATGTTAAGAGGTTTGTAGATGCTGAGATGGTCTAGCTCTATTGGCACGTCTGAGGAAGGGGTACAGGACTTGAGCGGAAAGGCTAAGATGCCTGGACCAGGTACCTCCACCCTGGAAGCAGCAGGTAATGACTCCTAAGAAGAAAGTTTTCAAATTCAGTGCATTAGCCTCCCACAGTTCAACTCCATGTGGTGCTGCCCTGGGAACCATCCTATGTTAGAGTTGTGGGTCACAAAATTGTGGAAAGGATGACAAATAGTGTGAAGACTCACCCAGTGGGCAGCAAGTGCGGTAAGGAGATTTGAGGGCTGATGGATTAACTTGGTTCCATCACCAGGTGAGCAAGAAGAGCTCAGATCTGTGAGTTAGGACCCCTGGACTTGTGTCCAGGCTCTTTTATCACCTGGACAGGTCCTTGGAAAACCATGATTTCTTTATCTACAAGGTAAGGGCTTTGAAGCTTCCAGAATCTAAATTCTCTCTAGAGTTCTCTGTAATGTTCCCTGTTTTAGGACTAGCTTCCCCAGACACCATAGCTCAACAGATGAAAGGAACAGAAAAACATCAGCTTTTCTTTTTTTTCTCTTCCTTTGAAAAGTCAGATGGTCCTGTTGGCTGGGGGGGTTGGTCTATGGTTCAGTTCTCCCCCACAAGACCTCTTACCTGGGCTCTTTCTGGTTTCCTGCACAGGGCTGGAGGAATCTAGACCATCAGGATGTGCGAAGAAGTTTTTTTCCGATTGGGTGGCGTTTCTGGTCCTCAACTCCGGATGCTGGACTGATCCCTAAACCCAAAGCCCCTCACTTCCTGGAGCCCTCCTGCCCATCCTCTTGCTGACCCTCTGTAAGTTCACTTTGCATTCCCTGACCCTATGCCTGGCACACGTCTTCCAGTTGAGAAAGGGTATCATGGAAGAGGAGGGAGAGGAAAGACAAATGTTCTTTCTGCAGCTTACTCTCACTCTGGCCTTCCTGACAAAAGATTCTTTCTACATTCCCTGAGGAAGACTGGCTCTGGCTACCATGGTTCCCCCACCTGGTTTGATCAGGCAGGTTTCCTTTAAAGGGACAGAGCCAGAGATCGTGTAGTAGGAGCTTCCCTGTCCTCCCTCAGTTGCTCCTCTCATTAGAAATTTGCTCCAGTACTTGCCTTTAAAGCAATCATCTAAGTGTTGTCTCCTCAGGGGGCCAATTTGTCTTCCAATCTCAGTAAACTCCCTTAGTTCCCTGTACAGCCAGGGCACAGACTAGGGGACAATATTGCCATCTCGACAGAAGTTTCTGCACAGCCCAATACTAGATGCTATCTTTCTGGTTCTGTGGAAATCTTCAGACCTTTCCTCCTTCTGACTTATGCTGACAGGGGTCCTGAGGACTCACCACGGGACCCGCTCAGAGCAAGAAGGGCATGACCTAACCACTGCCTGCAGAAAGGACTTGAGGTCTATATATTAGGAAAGGTGACCCTCCCACATCCCGTGGGGCTGTGGGGTCTGGTGGGCTGGAGTTTGAGGAGGGGGGCCCAATCTAAACATGTTTTGTTTGGCTTTGTGGTATGATGGGTCAAGCATCACTCCCCCTCCCCCGCCCCCAGCCCGTCCCAGGTTTGTGTACCTTCCCCCCATAAACACACGAGTACACACACACACACACATATACACACTTATTGATGGGCTGTGAGGCAGCCTACCCAGGTTTAGAAACAAAACCCCACATTGAGGAAATTAGCTACACCTGAGTAGACAACCTCCCCACTGACGTCAAAGGCCCCCTTCCCACCATTCCAGGTGTTTCAGAACTGCCAAAGAGGGGACCTGATCACAGAGGTCCTTCTGAAAAAAGAAAGCAAACAGAGGGGGGAGGAGCTGGGGAGCCCCACATTCCAGGGACAGGTGTGGAGCTGACTAGAGATCAGTCCCCTGTACAGGGTCTTTACTTTGGTATTGCTAGTTCAGGGCCCATGGACGTCTGCCAACAACACTTTTCCTTGTTCCCCACCTGGCGGCTCTTGGCTCAGTTCTGCATGCCCTATCCCTTACCCTCTTGCTCTGGTCTTTCCTGAAGGTTCCTATACTTCTTGTGGTGTGCTCCCTTCAGCCCCCTAATCATCCATCTGCCCAAGAAGTGACAGGAAAAATGCCATCATTAACCAGCTTGAAAAGACTGGAAATAAGTCTCCCTGAGGAGCCATTCACAAGTTCATATGCAGCTCATGAGCCAAATTAGACGTGTAGAGTATCTGTGATACACACTAAGGGTGGGGCAATCAAGTGCTGTCCTGTAAGAAGATCAAGATGGAATCTTGTCCCAGACGATTCTTACTGAAGGCTGCAGTTCAGATACCAATGGCTCCCCAAAACATCTGTCTATGCCTACAGATTATTTCCTTGAAGGCTCAATCAGAATTCACTTCAGAACTAAGTTTTCTTCACAGTGCTCATGGCTCCCTTCAACTCCACATTTCCAATCTTGTAGAAGGAGGAGGGCTGCACTGACTGTGGGGGAGGTCAGATTTCTCCAGAATAGGCCGGAGTTCAGGTGGAATAAATGCATGCCGGGCTAGACGTTCTACAAAGAGCTACTTCCTTTACTTCATTCTGTTCCAGCAGCTTGTTCAGCTGTATGAGGGGGCTGGGGACTCCTAGTTATCAATTTACAGGGGGCAACAAACACTTTTCTAGCAATCCCTCATCTCCCTCCTTGGGGCCTTGCAATTCTAGTTTCACTAGGGACAGAAGTGTTCCCTATGGATTCTTCTATCTTCTCTGAATGGTAAGAGGTGTGAAAAGCCAGGCAAGTAAAAAAAAATCTCACATAAAAAGTGAATGCTTTTCAAGTTACCAAATGAGATTGTGGTTTTTTGAGTAGAACTCATACCCACACTGAAACTGCCAACTCCTAACTAGTTTAGATTACAGCTGTCCCCAGACCCTCACAACCTTTATGACCCAAGGAAACAAAGCTCAGATTCATATAAGAAGCACAAAGAAACTGGGGCACATGGGTTTGATGTGACCACAAATACAGGCCATGAAGATTTGAGTTTCCAAATGGGCAGATCTTGAAGACCAACCCAAAGAAGAACTCCCTGAGAGGGGAGAATGGTAGGAGAGAACAGTTCAAAGACAAGGCACAGTTGAATGATGTTGGCATCTCAGCTTGCATCCACACAAGCACGTTGAGTGTTTTGGTAAACTGTAGGAAAAGCTGTAAAGGCAACAGTGGTATGCTCTTGGTACATTTGATCTCCATGTTATTAACTTTTTGCCATTTCAGTGATGCCTCCTTCCCATTCCTCTGTAGAGATCCAGGGCCAGAGTACTGGAGAAACTAGTGTTGGAAGAGAGAGGCTACCTGGTCAGCTGGTCTACCCCCACCCAAAGCAAGCATTCCCAATAGGCCTCTAGCCCTTGTCCTTGCACTGCCAGAGCAGGGAACTCAGGGTCCCACAGGACTATTTCTCAACTTCCATTGTGAAAAACTGCTCTTCTCTACTGATTCAAAGTCTGCCTGCTTATCAATCCCACTGTTATCCTTGTTCTATCCTCTGAAGTAATGCTGAGTAAGTTGACTTTTTCCACATGCATTACTCCACACTGCAGACAGCCATGACCCTAGCCATTTCTTTTCTTCTCCAAGCCAAATATAACAGTGTCATCATCATTCCTGATGAAACAAGGGGGCTTCAGACCTCATTCATCCAGCTTGGCCTCACCTAGTATGTCCTCCATTGCCAAAGACTCTTTCAAAGTATGCTACCCATTTTTTTCTTTGTTTCTTTTCCATCTAACCTATTCTCAGAAATGACTCCTGCAACCTAAGATGCAAATGATTGATCATGCTTACCATGTTATCTTTCTAGGACTGTTTACATTTTAACAGGTTCAAAGCTTGAACTGAAGGGATGGCTGGGAATGTTTGGGCATCAGGTAATGGCAAGATAGAGGACAAGAGATGAGGCACAGAAATCTTCCTGGGACCCTTAACATCATGCTTGATACTTTTCCTGTACAGAAGACCAATCCAACCAGATAATTCACTCAAAATAATGAAACTGATACTGTGAACTTACATGGCTCAGGCAATCTGTGGTGTTACCCTCATCTTCACCTCAGGTGAGACTACTCACCTGGCCAGGCAAATTCCCATAAAATGAATTCCTTGAAGTCAGGAACTTGGCTGATTCTTTCCTGGTCAAGTAGGGTCCTGAGTAACATATTAACAGTTCTTCATACATGTCTTCTAGATGAATGAGTGAATGAGGTCAGACAATAAGGCAAAATTTCTAGGGGCTTGGCTCATGGAAGTTGGCAAGTGGCCTTGGGTACAACAAAAGAATAATATAAACATACATGGAGATTCAAGGTTCAAAATCCCTAAGAT
The DNA here is from genome assembly GCF_004348235.1 of Phoca vitulina. Taxonomy (NCBI): domain Eukaryota; kingdom Metazoa; phylum Chordata; class Mammalia; order Carnivora; family Phocidae; genus Phoca; species Phoca vitulina. Next base: position 125,442 of record NW_022589844.1, read on the forward strand.
TTTCTGAAATGAAACACAGATTTTTGAACTAAAAATTCAACTATCTCTTGAATTGAAGGAAAGAAAGGTTACTGTTGGGATCTGAATTGGTGGCCTGGAAGATCAAAATGGAAGAAGTATCTCAAAGCAAAGCAAAAATACAAATGGTAAAAATTATGAAGGAAGCAAGCAACTTAGAGCAGAGCTCGAGGAGACTGAACACATGGATAATAGGCATTCCAGAGATAGAAGAAGGAAAAGATGGAGAAAGAGCAATAATCAGACAAATGTTAGAAGAAAAGCTGCTGAGCTGAAGAAAGACTTGAGTTTGCAGATTGAAAGGCAGGACTGATGAGACAAGACACACATTTAGGCTTGACTTAATAAAATTCCTGAAATCTACTGATAAGAAGAAAATCTTACGATGTTTTAGAAAGAAAGAACAGGTTATTTACAAAGGAAAACGAATGACATTGACATCAGATTTTTTGTTTGTAACACCTGGAAGCCAGAAAATGGAAGGACAATGGCTACAGACAGTTGAGGGAAGGGCTGTGGTCCAGGAACCCCCAGCCAAAATGCCATTCACTTGCAAGGGAAAGAAACTTTGTGGACATGCAGAGTCAGAGAACATGTCACCCATATTCTCTCATATAGTATTGAACAAAACACTCAATACTCAAACAAGAATTCTAAACAAGTAATACATGAATCGTAACAAAGATCATGAAACAAAAGAAGGTGAAGAATAAAGGGAACAGTGATAAAAGGTAACATGTCCGCTCTACACAGTGAACGCCAAATGAACAATGATAGAATTACTGGGAATGTGGGGCATAGGGGCCGAGTAAGGATTTTTGCAAAAATGCGAGGCAAGGGAAAAAAAAAAATTATAAATGATCTCAGCAAGATCCAGGGATGGTTGATACTGGAGAAATAAAAGTGTTGTAAAAGTAAAAGTGGGGGCTCCGGGGAGGAGAATAGTGAAAGTGGTATATAAGGGCTTTAGTTCCTCAGAGTGGGGAAGGAGCATCAGAGAAATGGGAACTCTTGCCAGGGTAAACTATTTGACATCTTGTTTTTATATAATAGAGACATATACTTTTGATCATGAGTGTTGGGAAAGAAGCAGAACAACTAGTGAAACGGAAAAGAATAGTAGACTTTCCAAATAAACAAAGGGAAGAAAGAAAAAGTAACATGATCATACTTGCAAAATGAGGAAAGTAAAAAGCAAAAGCAGTAATAACCAATAAATAGTAAAAAGTAAAGTAAGGTGGAAGAAGTAAAACAAGCATATTGATGGTTACACTAAACAGGAAGAGGTTATATTACCTACTAAATTACAGAAACACGAAGATTAGGTTAAATATAAAACATTGCTAAATGCTATTCTTAAGAAACACGGTTAAAAGAAAATGATAAAGGTTGAAGCAAAGGGATAAGAAAACACTAGGAAGAAAGTAGGTATGGCAACATTAAGACCAGATAAGTTGGAATGAGTTTAAAAGCATGAACAAGGATAAAATAGGTAGTATGTAATAGTAAAAGAACATTTATGAAAAATCAATGACAGTCATTGTCAATAGGCACCAAACAATGTAGCTGCTACATATATGAGACAAATGTTACAGAAATGCAAAGAGAGTTTCATGAAACTATACATTTATTGTTGACTTTTTTTTTGGTAAGCTCCATGCTGGGCTCAGTGTGGCGCTTGAACTCATGACCCTGAGATCAAGACCTGAGCTGAGATCAAGAGACACTTAACCAACTGAGTCACCCAGGTGCCCCATAGTTGAATTTTAATAAGCCCTTTTCAGAATTAAGATCCCATAGACAAAAAATAAATAAGCACATAGAAGAACTGAATGATGCAATTAATAAACCAATTTAATATGTATTTCCTTCAAATCAAAAATTTGCATTTGCATTTCCAAAATCAACTAAGTACTGGGCTACAAAGAAGAATTCATATAATTTTAAAATAGTTTCACAGGCCATCTTCTCTGCTCATAATAAAACTAGATATAGAAAGTTAAAAAAATATAAGAAGTCCCAAGTGCTAGAAATTAAGAAATCATTCTTAAATAATTTTTGGATCAAAGAGAAATCAAAACTAAAATTACAAACTATCTAAAACTGATCAAAGCAGAATACTTTATTCCCAAACCTATGGTACACAGCTATAGCTACACTCAGAGGAAAATTAATAGCCTTAAAATGCCTTTGTTGTTAAAGGAGAAAGATCTAAAATGAAGAAACTTTACATCAATTTTAAAACATTAGGAAAAAGGAACATTTAAATTTGAGAAAACATGAAAAAAACTAGAAAAAGAAATCAATAAAATAGAAAACACACCAAAACTGTAGGTAGGGCAAATAAATCTCAAATTGCTTCTTTGAGAAAGCCAATAAAATGGATGAACCCATCACAAACTTGATCAAGGAAAAGAGAGCAAAAGTCCATAAGATTGGGAAGAGAAAGGAGACGTAGCCATAGAAAGAAGAGAGATTGAAATTATTGTATGAGAACATTATGAGTAACAGTAGGGCAACAATGTTTTAAATCTAAAGAAAATGGATTATTCCCTAGCAAACAAACTCTGAAGTTTGACCAAGAAGAAGTAGAAAACTTGACTATGTCAGTTATCATAGAAGACATTGACAGATGAGTTGAGATTGATGATTTAAAAATACGGCAGGACAACATCACTTCATGGCTGACAGCAGAATTCGTCCATGGGGGAGAGCAGATGGAAATGTGGGGGGAGATGATGAGGTCAGAGGGAGGAGATGAGAAGATCTAGGGAGGGGACAGTGGAGAGAGGGAGAGGATGGTGTGATAGGGACAATTTCAGACAGCACCTCCTCTACCACCCCCTGCTGCCAGCATATTCCTACTCTTTTTAATGACTATGTTCAGCCATATTTATGTTCAACTACCATTTGTACATCCAAGAGCTGCTACCCGGAATCTGGGGGTGATCACAGCAAAACAGCCGGGATGTGGACCCAAAAGCTCTTCTCCCTTCTTTCTTGGCGGCTCACTCCTCTGCAGTCTCATGTTGGTGGTGTCTCTGTGGTTAAGTTTCCTGCCCCTACTCATCCATCCTACTCATCAGTGGGATGGGAAAGTGCTGGTGAAGGCAGGACAGGGTCACTCCAGGGAGCTCTCTAAACCTCCTACCACTATTTTGTCTACTTCAGAGGACATCTGGGCTTCTGTCCATGGCCCACGGGCAGGGTGACCTGCACGGGGCTGACTTTTCTTAGAGGGGTGGGGATTTTCATTTCTGCCCCACCCTTGTCCATGCCCACAAGAGAGATGTGGCATCTGCCTGCCAGACTGGCTTAATAAGATTTGTTCTGCTCCAGAAGGAGCTTGTTTGACCACATTTGGGAAATACCATCGATTTTCTGCCTCTTAGCCCCAAAAGATGTTTTTTAACAACATTTCATCACTCCTGGACATATCTTGGCAAACGAATTCAGTGATTAACAATACTTCATCCAGGCAATTCTTTCTTGTTTCAAATTAGTAGATGTTTTCCTATTTCTACATAAATATCTGGCCATCTTGATCATAATGTATTATAGAATTTCTAAGGCCCTGTGGTTTTTCCAGACTTGCTGGACATGCTTTTTCCTCTTTCTGAATCACTTAGCTTTTATCCATTTTTCCTCCCATGAATTTGGCAGCTGGCAATGCAGTTAACATTTAATTTCTACAGGGGTGGAAGTGGGAACTTGGGAGAAAAAAAGCAACCCAGACACCTGTGACCAAAGTGGGACCTTGTTAATGACAGAGACGTGGGTTGGGAAAGGAAGGGAGAAGAGAGAATCTTGTCCAAGTGAACTGGAAGGATTTTTTATAGCCAAATAATTTTCCTGTCCTGGAAATCCAATATAAAAGCATGGTTAAAACCCAGCTCCCCGGCACCTGGGTGGCTCAGTCAGTTAAACGTCTGCCTTCAGCTCATGTCACGATCCCAGGGTCCTGGGGAGCCTGCTTCTCCCCCACCCCACCCCCACTCATGCTCTCTCTCTCTCTCTCTCTCAAATAAATAAATAAAATCTTAAAAAACAAAACAAAAACAACAAAAACCCCAGTTCCTATCAGATCCAGTTCTTGGGGTGGAGAGTCTCACAGGCTTAAAGGAAAGGAAAGTAGATTTCTGGGCACAGTTTGTCCATAGTGAATGAATGGGGAATCTGGTTCTGTTATCCCTTGTTAGAATAGTTGGGGGGGCCTCCCCTCCCTTTTGGGTAATTGAGCCCTGTCTGGAAGCCTGGCAGGGAACTGACACCCCCATCCTCCGCAGACCGCCTGACCTTCACACTCCCTTCCACGCCTGCGATTCTAGGAGCCTCCGGGCTCTTCCCACTGGCAACGCCCGCACTAAAGGTCAGTTTTTCCTTACTCTTACGGTGGTGTGCCTGCTGGCAGAGGTGGAAGCAGAGCGAGGGGACAGAGGAGGGGTGGTTCCCAGACCTTGCTGGGGAAGGAGGGCCTGGATGAAAGTGGCAGCCTCTGGTGCACTGGGTCAAGGAGACTCAGAGCGGATCTTCCTGATTCCGGTCATGCTAATCTCACTTTCCTATAATCTTCTACTATCACCCAGCAGAGAAATGGCTATGGGGGTGTCTGTGGCGAAGAACTTGGCGGCGTCCTTTGGGCCTGCCCTCTGCCCACCAGCTCCGAACTGTCACTATGGCAAGCATCCGTCTCAGGCACTGGCAGACCTGGGTTGAATCTAGTTTCCTCGCTTGATGAAATCGTGGAACACAACCACGCTCAGGCATGTCTATGTTGTCTAAGGCTGTTTCATGCTACAATGACACAGATGAGTCTTTGCTAAAGACTCCAGGTCTCCAGAACCAAAGGTCTCCAGAACCAAAAACATTTACTGTTTGACCCTTTCCAGAAAAAGTTTGCTGAGCCCTGATATACATATAAATGGAGACTGAATGTAAGTTAATGACTGTAATCGGGAAGTCAAATTATGAACTTCATGGATAATTGTTTGTCCTTCTACTCAGGCTAACCATTTAAGTATCACAGACCTCATAAAGCTTCTAACACCCACAGGCAAATAGGAGAATGAGATAAGTTTCTTATCTTTTTTTTTTAATAATTAAAGTCATATATGGGATTCTAATTTTTATGAATTGCTTCCTGCTATGAGATAGCATCTTGCCCTTACTCTGACCACTGAATGTTCGAGACTTCCTATTTAGACACTCCCAGTGCTCTAATTGTCCCTGCTTTGACTTTAAAACTCTATCAATGTGAAATCCCTCCCTTTTATGTAATGCTGGGTGTGCTCATCAGCCACTAACTCAATGCACCTTCAACTCTTTGCGTGTATCCTCTGAATTTCCACCCACTCCGAGTCTGCCTGGGAACCACTCAGCAAGTTCAATTTTACAGCATCTATTATTCAGCTAAACATGCCATGAAGACCATCTTGTAATCATCTTCCTAAAAGACTAAAGAGAAATGTTTTTGTTTTAAGACAATGACATTGAAAGCACATGTCTTACTTCTAACTCTGCAAGCTCATACCAACTTCCTCTAAAGTCATATATGGATAGTTATGGCTATTTGGGCAGAGAGAGAAATGAGCACAGGGAAAGGGAGGTACAGGTGTGTTTGGTTCTAACAGGAGAGGCACAGAAGGGGAGTGCTGCAGCCGATTGACCCAGAGCTGAGACCACAGGGAGCAGACACCAGGTCCAGGCAAAGAGCATTTCTGCCTAGGAGTTGGCTAGTCACCGCTGGGGGACTTCTCTTCTTCACTGCTCTTCACTTTCAGGTAGTAGATGCGGTTGGCCTCTGGGTAGGTGACTTTGCTGAGTGGGAGCTTATAGATGGCAGGGTTGTTGGTTGTCAGGAGCAGGAAGATGAGGGTGGAGAGGCAGAAGGCCCAGGTGCCTGGTGGCACACCAACCTGGAAGAAGAAACACTGGGGTCTGAAAATGGTCCTAGGCTGCAGGGACCCTGGGGGAGAAGGATGTGGTAGGAGTTGAGGATGGGGATCCTTCTTCCCTAGTGATGACATTGGATTTTGGGTTCATAACATCAGAGGAGTTGGTCGAGGAATTTGAGATGTTGGTACTTTTGGATACAATCCGAATCTTTTAATGATGGAGCTGAAAATCAGCCTAGGGATGATTTCCCACATCCGGCCACACACCAATACCTCCATCTGTCCATCTAGGTTCTCCACTGCTGGTTGTATCTCCCTTTTGCGCACACACAGAGCCACCCCCAACATACCTCAGAGGCACATGCATGCAATTGCCAGTCCTTCTCTGGACAAACCCTGGATAAACGTTGACAAAGACGTTGTGTGGGTACTAGCTATCATAATGCACTCAGGATTCTTCCACAAACTGCAAATGTCCTAAAGCCCTGGCTGGGGGAGGGGCACGTTCAGGAGAATCCAAACTTACCACCGACATTATGTTGGAGAGGGCCGCTCCCATGTATGCACAGAACAGGGCTGTGGAAAAACAAGGCCCATGGAGTCAGCTTCCCAGGGTCTGCCCCCACCTTCCCCAAGGGCAGGGGGCCCATCCTGTCTCCAGCAGCCTCAGTGTCTGCAGCAGACCCTGACATCTGGCATATTTGCTTGACATTATTATGGTAGTTATCTTTGCCGGTAGGTGTGGCCAGTCTCCCACCAGACTATGGGTTCCCAGGGCAGAGATGAAAGCCTTCTATCCCTTCCCCACTTCCATGGGGAGTCCCCACTTGCATGCATAGAGTCAGGGGTCAGTAAGCATCTTTTGCTTGTCATACTGACCTTGGGGATGGTCTGGCACAGGCTGGGTCACTGGATTATTATCTGTCCAGGGGTTGAGGGGTCAGATTATATGAGCCCCCAGCAAGTCCCCTCCCGTCCAAGATTCTGAGCAGCTATGATAGACCTTGTTGGACCTGCACCAAGTCTCACAAGGGCTGGACCTTATTGGTCCATGAGCTTGTCTTTAGGAGCCAGGCATCTGAGTTCACCCTAGGACGTGGCCCTCAGGATAGGGTAGCTCATCAACACCCCTGTGCCTCTGGACAGGCTCCTTCTGCCCCTTCACTTTTGCTCTTTCTGTTCCTCTGTCCAGAACACTTTCTCTGTGCCCCCTGCCCCCCACCCAATTCCCATCCTGGCAATGTTGAGATAAACCCCATCCTCCTCCTGAAGCCTTCCCAGATGGTTCTAGCCACAAGAATCTGCCACTTCTCTGAAGGCCAAATGCAGTTACAGTCTTAGCCTCAAAATATCTGGCACTTTTGACTTGACAAATATTTATCGAGCCTACTGTCTCCCTGCTGGCTGCTGAGGGGACTATAAGGGACACGGAAGACATTTACAGTCGCCACACATGAGTGGGGAAAAAAACAAAAGTTCTCCTGGATGGTATTCTGCCCTTTACTTGTCTTTAGTTTTGCTTGTTAAGGTCCTGCTGTTTCCAGAGAATATAAGCAACTTCAGGGCAGGAAGACTGGTGGAAAGATGGGGCTGGGGTTTGAATCTTGCTTCTGCCCTTAATAGCTGCATTTGACGCCAAGTTCGTGAACCCTTCTGGGCTTCTTTCCCTCTCCCATAAAATGGGCCGACAATCTATGCCTGGACTGAGCTCCCATGTGGTGCTGGGGGCAGCCGTAATAAGGCCTGCAGCCCATTTCCCTCGGGACAGCACGCTGTTTACTCCATGGGAATCAAGCTCCCATGGTCCGATTTTCTGAGACCTCAGTGCTCCCAAGTACATCATCTCCCTGGGTCTTTCCAACAATCTTTTCAGACATCACAGCCTTAACAATTGTGTGATTACTTCTCTTCCACTAGATGTGGCTTCATGAGGATGTGGTCCCCATTGCATCTTCCGTGTCTAGCCTAGGGCCTGGCACTGAGTGGTGCTCTGTAATGGGTTGTGGGATGAAAAGTTATTACACCTGGACACTGCCACTAGCACGTGAGGAAATGCATGTGTGATCTCCTTGTAAACTTCCAACACTGTTGTAATAGCAGTAAGCGTGGTTGCGACTCCATTTGCCAGAAGAGGAACCTCAAGTCTCCCGGTGTTGGGACCCAAGCCACAGGTCCTTCTATCACTGTTGTGAGTTCTGACTAGTGGGCCCCATGAGTTTCACATAACCAAGCAGGGAGGGAAGGAAGAGCAGAGTGACATGGCTTTCCCCAAATACCTACCACAGACAAGGGCCAGCAGGTGGGTCTGCCAGGTGAGGGCGTAGAACATGCCCCCGATGGCGACACAGGAGAGGACACAGTTGTAGCTCCAGAGGCCCAAGTAGATCCTCCCAAAGGGCGTGGCCACCGTCAGGGCTGTGGGACGAGGTGTGTTGTTTCTGGCCAGTCCCGGGTTCCAGCACAAAGGCCACCCCGTGGCTGGTGCCAGGTCTCAGGGTGGCCTCAATCCTGGCATCCCCCCACCACCCTCCTCCCTCCTCCCATGAAAGGAGCTTCTACAAATGGCATCTGGTCTTCGGGAACCAGCAACAAGAAGAGAGCAGTGATTTCCAAACTGTGTTTTGGAGATTTCACACAGAGGTATGACTACTTCCAAGGTGAAGGGAGGTCAAGGTGTTGGGATTCTAGGCCTTCCCCACTCCTTTGGCCACAGCAACTGCATTTTTAGTAAGAAAGTTTTCAACTGAGAAAGGTCTGCTTCAAACGGATGAGGAAAAGTATGTATGTACACATATAGGAACACGGAGATAGAGAAATAATACAGTGAAACGGTAGGATGCGAACAACAGGTGAATCAGGTAAAGAATGTATGGAGTGCTTTGTGTACCGTTTTTATTTTTGTAATTTTTTGGTAAGTTCAAAGTTATTTTCAAAGAATTTTTTTAAGTTCTGTTTCCAAGATGTTTCTGACAAATATTGGAATGAGTCGACAGGATCTTAGTCCCATATGTCCAACTCCAATTTCTGGCTCTGCTGTCCACATATCCATATATACGTGCATGTACATACATACACATACATGTAGAAATATTAAATCACATTTGTCAAATAGCAACACAAATTTTGAGAAATTTTTTTCTTTTAGTTTCCTTGACATTTCGAAGTGCTGGGTCATTTATACCTCTTGGTGTGCTACTGCTCTCCTCCTCCCTGAGTTCCCCTCCCCTCCTCCCAGCCCTCAGCTCCCAGGGGCTCAGTTAGCAGGCTGATCAGGTCTTCAGTCCCTTGCGTCTCCCCACATATCCTGCTGAGGCAGTGTGCTCCCTTTGGAGACTCAAGAAAGGGAAAAATACATCCCTACTCCTGACAGTGTTAAAAAACGCTGGTGAAGATCATAGATCTAGAACATTTGCCACGTGCAGGGGTGAAATGACCTCAGGAAGATTATGCCCAAGCCCTCCTTGCAGAGATGGGACCGTGTCCTACCCGCCAGCATCCCCACGATGGAGCCAATGGCGGCATGCAGGCAGACGAGTGGCGAGGAGATGAACAGAGCCACCAGGAAGATGCCGCCTGTCCAGGGATTGTCGCAGCCATACACCTGGCCGACCCCGACGGGGATGGCTTGTAGCAGCTGCAAAGTCAACAGAATCCGGGTCACTGGAGTGTGGGCACATAACACAAAGACCAGGCCTTACGGTCGGGACTGAGCCATTCCTGGTGGGGGTAATGGGCTGGAACAGGGTGGGGTGGGAGGACGGTGGTACCCTCCAGTGTGTAAGAGACCTTGGGAGGAAGGACGCCAGCCGGAACAAATCGCTCTTCACTCCACCACCTAGCAGGCATCTGGTATCCCTCATGCAGAGCCGGGCAGAGCCCCCCAACACAGGTGCTTCTGAGGGACACATGGCTTCTGCTCTGAGAGGAGAAACTCTGAGGGGACCAGAGGGCACCCCCTCTCTAGACTGCCATTGGAGGTTTCGGGGCACTAAGGTATTTCCACTAGACCTTCCGAAATCCTACAACTATTCCAGGAATACTGGAAATATTTTAGGCCATTCTGACGATTGACTTAATCTAAGGTCACCCAACTTATTGGTGGCCAAGGCCAGGCTAAAGCCTCTGAACTTGACCCCTAGTCTACAGGTGGTTGCTGTAGATTCAGAGCTACCTAGGGTGTTGTGGGGCTCTGGGAAGGAGGTGGGACTTGCCCTGCTCGAGGAGCCTTTAGCATTGCAGAAGGGTAATGTGCACAACTTGGAAAACAGAACAAAGCCAACATCCCTGAGCTTAAGAGTCATTTGGTGGTGTTGTAATTGGAGATGGTTAGTTTGGCAGCCAGATGGCCTTTTTCTGCCCACGCTGAACCATCCCCATCTGACAGAGGAGGGGAAGAAGGAAAGGAGGGAGATTGGCAGGCTAGGGAGAGCACTGGCCTGGGAGCTGAGGGCTCCAGCCTTCAGAGGTCTCTGCGTGAGCTCATGGCTTGATGACGAGTATGTCACTTCTTCACTCTGGGCTCTGGTGTCCACCTCTGTAACAGGAGGAGCCTGCCTTATCAGATAATCTTTCAGCTTTAAAATTCTGCGGTCTTCACTCCATTACTAGGTGATGTGACCTCTTTGAGGACCAGGCTCCTTTATGGCTGGGTACATACTAGGTGCTTCATATATATGTATTGATTCGCTCAGCGGTTTCCAAACTTGGCTGTAATTGGAATCACCTGGAGATCTTTAAAAAAAAATTGATGCCTGGCTCCTCCCCAACATCATGATTTAACCAGTATGGGCCTGACCAGGGCCTCAGGAGATTATAATGTGCAACCGAGTTTGGGGACCACTGGGTTAGTTACACATGACCTACTGTAGTTGTTGGGAGTTCACTGCACGTCTCCCTTTGGGTGAATTTTTGGACATTTTAACAAACTGATTTAATTCTGGAGTCAGTCTGATTTCTTTAGAGAATAGTGTTTTGAGCTTTTAAGCTTTACCCATCCTTGTCTCTAGATGGGTGGCCTTTCAATCACCAAGACCCATTGGGCCAGAGCCTATAGCCCTGTGCCAGGAATGACATGGTGGGGTGCATCTTATTTAAAGGAACCCCGAGAAAGCTTTGTGCCAGTTCAGGGAACTCAGCTTCTGTTCGGGGAATGGGTTAGAAGTCTACTCAGTAAATATTCTATGACTTCCCGAAGTCTGAGGAATGCAGGCTGCTGAGGGGGTTCCAACTTCCCCCTTCCCCTCTAGGAACACAAGTTTGAAGCGCAAGCAGTCAAGAATGAGAGGAATGAGGGACAAGTAGCCTCGGAATGGAGCCTGGGTTCAGAAAGCTGCTTTCTCTGCTGGGATCCATATTTTAGCTTGGTGAACTGTGGCCCGGGGCTGCCTCCCTCCCCTCCACCTGCTTTCCAACACTCTGGGGTGAAGGTGTGAAGGGCAGTCAGGTGTGCATGGAAATTTACTGAGAACCGGCCTCCTTCCTACTCCCACCTCGGGACTATTCTCCAGTAACGACGACAGTCCTGATGGACAAAAAGGAAGTCACTCCCAACATTATTTTAAAGAGAAGGAGGGAAGGGGTGTTGGGATGTGGATGGTGTGGAAGAGAAGGAGCCGGGGCTCACAGTAGCGGTGTGATGGGGAGCTCGGACGGTGAGCTTGGGCTCATGTGGATTTGCGTCCTGCCACTTTCTGCTTATGGTGAAGACGAACAAGAGGCAGCTCTTGCCTGTGGCTGTCTCCCCTCAGCACTCCCCTCGGTGCCGGACGGCAGAGCCTCACAGTGTGGGGTGGGTGAGGGGGTTCCGGGGGCCCTTCCTTCTGGCAGCCCCACAGGCCCCAGTGGCTGGCACTTGGACCCCGCCGCACGGGCAGGGCTCCGGGGGCAGCAGGTCTGTGCCCCAGGGCAATGTGCCTTACTGCCGAGGAGGCTCCCTGACGATCCTATCAGAGGTAGGGTTTTGCCCCTGCTCCCACCCCTGCTGTTTTCCACTGGAGAGGGTGAGCTTTCCCTTCAAGGCAGGGCTCTGTCTTTTCCATTCTCTCCGATTTCCACCCTAACCCTGACTCCTCGTACTCCTGCCCCGGGCCCAGACAAGACTTTACAAAGATAAAACCTTTACAAAGGGTCCGCGTGGTTGGCAGCAGCGTCTGCGCTAGGGGCTCGGGAGCCTTTCCTTTTCCGAGAGGCTTCGGGGTCGGAGGGTGGCCGGCCCTGGAGGAGCCGCGCGGCCCACCCTGCCCTGGAGCCGTGGTCCTGGAGCTGAGCCCCCCGCAGCAGGGCTCGGCCGCGTGGTGAGGGCTCAGAAATCAGATTGTCTAAACAGTATTGAGGACATGGGTTATGTTTGCAAGCATTCAAAAGACGATCATGGAAACAATATTCTGAATTATTCCAAAAAGCCGAGGTAGAAGCAATGGGTGAAAGATGGAGGGGGATGGATTTCTGAGGAAGGTAAAGAACACTCCAGCACTCAGTAAAGGTACCCAGTGGGGGGCACACTGCACTGAGAAGCAGAGGGTTTCACCTCACTGTGGTTGTTCCGGCCGAGGGTGCCTGTCCTGCCTGGGACGAAGTGGGAGGCGGCTCAGAGTCTGGGCTCTGCAGCAGGCGTTTCATGCTCAGGCACTAGCTGCAGTTTGACCTTGGGCAGCTAACCCGCTCTGTGCCTCAGTTTTCTCATCTGGGAGTGGGGATGATGACAGTACTTACAGTATTGGGCTATTATGAGGGTTGATTAAATGAGCTCCCAAGTCCAGGGCTTGGAACAGTGTCTGGTACGTAATAAGCTTGCCCTATGAGGGGCTCTTAGCTTTCTCTATTGTTCATTAACAAGGCCAAATGTTACAATTCTGTATATTTAATCTTATGTTAGATTTTTATTATATCTCTTCATCCCCAGTGTCTAGACGTCAGTAGAATAAATGAATATGTACATTTATGATAGTTGGATGTAAAACAGAGTTTCTCAACTTCAGTATTATTGGCATTTGGGGCTGCATAATTCTTCGTTATGGGGAGGGCTGTCCTGTGCATAAGAGGATGTCATGCGGCATCCCTGGCTTCTACCTGCTCAATACCAGTAGCACCCCTCCCCCCCAGTTTAGACAATTTAAAAAGTATCTGCGGATATTTGCCCTGCTCAGGAGGACAAAATCACCCCTGCTTGAGAGCCACTGAGATGGAAAGTATATGCAAATTCATCCCCATCTTCTACTGCTAATATCTTTAAAATCCTAACTTTAAACATTCACTTTAGTGTCTTGCCCCTCCCCCCAGCCGTCCATCTTACTTAGTATTTCTCCCCGAACCCCACGGCTGTGTAGCAGCAACTTGGCACTCGTCTGTGCGCTTGTTTACTGTCTGTTTCCCTGGGTTGGGGGAGTGTACCCTGCAAAACGGCAGAGAGGTTGTTGTCCTCTTACTCCCCGTGTATTCCTCGTGTCTGATAAAGTGCCCAGCATGTATCAGGTCTTCAATAAGGGTTCGGTGAAAGAGCATACGAGCTGGCAGCATCCCTTCCCTGTCCTATCCTCACCCATGGCCATCATCTGGTGGAGCTGCGTCTGGAGAAGCAGAGAGCCTGGGTAATCCACAGGCTGGTTATGGAGAAGGTGTGTGACAGAAGCAGGGGTCCCAACTCCTCTGCCGCTGGGGAACTTACCAAGGACATCTCCATCTCTGTCCAGGTGATGTTGGGCACCGAAGACATGGGCTCCACCAGTGTCGTGGGGAAGAAGAGGTTGTAGTGGCCGGTGGCTGCCAGGTACAGGGTCATGGCCATGTTGAAGGGCAGCGTGAAGACCGGGAGGTCCCACCTGCTGAAGATGGAATTCAAGGCACTGGAAAGAAGTGGGCTGAAGATGAGAGAGACAAAAGGTTAATCTGTGTGCATCCTTAGGTCTACACCGTCTCATCGGCTCTGGCCACAATGCCACCCACTGTCTCCTCTCCTTGGCACGGCCATTCCTGACTCCTTTGGGACTCTAGTGGTCTGATTTATCTGGGACTGGGAATAAAGTGTTCAATTTAAGGTGAATCTTTGAGAAACAGATTTTTAAAGTATTATAATTTGTTTGGAATAGAAACCTTTAGAAATTAAATATTTCCTTGTTTCTTAAACCAAGAAAACAAAACAAAACGTCATCCTTAGAAAATATCACGTATTGCCTTTGGATTATCGAGATGTACAACAGCTTCTATCCTGGGCTGTGATAACATTTTAGAAGTCTGGCCTTGTGGGAGGCAGCTGATGAGAAATGACGAGATGGGAAATACTTCATTTTCCCAACCATGAGCTCCACACACTCCAACGGCCCTGCTCCCACATCCTCTTCCTCTCTGCCTTTGGCACATGATGAAAGTGTCCCTCCTTCTTTATTGGGCCAATTCTTTCCCTTGTATTTCGGGATCCATTCTGTCTCCAAGACTTCACTCCTACAATTCTCTCCCCTCTCTCCTGCAGCTTCAGTCTCTCCTTTTTCTCTAGATCATTCTCATAAGTCTACAACATGCTTTAGTATCTTCTACCTGTAAACATTCTCCTCCTCTAACCCAATGTCCCCTCCAGCTAGTTTGCCCCATTTCTCCGCTCCCCTTCATAGCAATTACTCCTCAAAAGATTGCTATGCCTCATCTTTCTACCCCCTTTCTTTCCTGGACCCACTTCAGTCACGAGTGCATTCTCCCCATGCCACAGAAGTGGCTCTGGTCCAGTTCACCAATGACATCTATCCTGCCAAATCCACGGCCATTCCCTGCTCCCTTCATTTGACACCTGGACACTCCAACGGGATTGAAACACCTTCTGTCTGGGCTACCACGACACTGCCCTTTCTTAGCTTGCTTCCTGCTTCTCCAGCAGCTCCTCATGACCTCTTCTTTGTGGTTATTCCCCTCCTCTGCCAGTTATCCAAATATTGGAAGATCCTATGGCTCTGCCTTGGGTCTTCTCTTTCTTCATTTTTTTCTGGGTGATATCCTTTAGTCCCATGGATAAAATATCTTCTGTATGCTTCTGCCCTCCAATCTTGACCGTATCACAAAGTTCTGGATTTGTACATCTAGTTACCTCATCAACATCTCTCCTTGGAAGTCTACAGCCTAATATGTCCAACAGAACTCTTGATTTGTGCCCTGTCTCCCACCACCAACCTGTTTTCCTCTTAGTTTTGTCCATCAACCCAGGTGCTCAGCCAAACTGTAGGAGTATACTGAATCTTCTTTTCTTTCTTACCCCCCGTACTCCATAGCTTCCCAGCGAGTCTTGTTGCCTAAACCTTCCTTAAAATACACTCCAAGCCCAACCGTTTCTCACCACCTTCCTGTATATGACCCTTGTCCAGACCATTCTCATCTCTATGTGGGTTCCTGATGATGCTTTCAGCATCCACTCTTGCTCCAGTTAAAATCCATTCTCCACATGGCAAGAGTGATTTGTTTAAATTTAAACTATATCCTATCACATCTCTGCTTAAAACCCTTTAACTGCTTCCCATCACAGTTGTAATAAAAATCAAAAAGCTTACTGGATCCTCAAAGCGAACGGGGTCTAGCTCTCACTTCCTTCTGCCCACTCCTTCTTGGTTCACTGGGCATAACCGCCCGCCATGGTCTTGCTTCCTGAACACAGGCACTCCTCCATTTGGGGTTTGCACCAGATCTTCAGAGGGCAGCTGCCTTTTATCATTTAGGGGAAAGCACCCTCATTCCCTCTACATAGTGGCCTTCCCTGACCACTCATGTCTGGAATCACTCTCTGTCCCGCTCACCCCTGTTTTGCTTTCCTCACAGCACTAATCAAATCTTGACAAGATCTTTTTAATTAACTAGTTGGGGACATTGTTTCTATCTTTGTCAAGAAGAACATAGGCTCCAAGAGGATGGAGACCGTCTCTTGTTCACAAGTATCCCCAGGATCTAGAATAGTGCCCGCACATAGCAGGCACTCAGCAAATATTCGTTGGATAGATCTGGAAAATGGCACTACTGATACCTACCTTATGGGTTGGATTCTGGGTTCTACGTGAATAGATTAGTGAACACACTGGAATAGCAGCACAGAGTTGGGTGCTCCATGATTTTTTGTCTGTTAAAGTGGGGAGTGGGCACTGTAGACAAAGTGCCACCCAGTGCCGAATGGCTGTGGAGCTTGCTGAGGGGCTTCATCTGTGTTGTTATAAGCAAATGTGTGCAAATGAAGACGAGGTCTGCTACTCCTGACATGGGGACAGGCGGGGACATTGAGAAAACCCCACAGAAATGACTGCTATAGCTTTTT
The DNA here is from genome assembly GCF_004348235.1 of Phoca vitulina. Lineage (NCBI taxonomy): Eukaryota > Metazoa > Chordata > Mammalia > Carnivora > Phocidae > Phoca > Phoca vitulina. The sequence continues at coordinate 141,633 of NW_022589844.1, forward strand.
GTCCCAATGGTTTCAGAAAGACAGAAACCCTAAGAAGAAACATAAATTGCCCAGAATGCTTAATGTAGTAATTTATTTACAAGCACTACTAAAAAGTAATAAAACAGTACTTAAACTAAATTAAACTAACTGGTTTTAGTAACTCCAGACACCAAAGAAAGACATGTACTTCTTAGAGATGTTAAAAATTCGTCAGCCTCTCTTGGAGCTGCGGGGCACAGAATGGACAACGCGGATCACCTCAGGCTCCTGCCCTCAGGTGCTGGTGGCCTCGGGCACCACAGACCTGCCTCAGACGCAGGTGAGCTAAGGCCTAGCATGAATATTTGTTTCCAAGACCCTTCCTCCTGACTTATTCCTTTGCAAAATGAGGTGATTGCACAGCAAGATCTTAACTTATGCTTCTTGTTCAAAGATTCTGTGCTTTCACTACAGATATCCTGCTCCAAGAGAGCTCTAATTCTGTCCCCAGTGAGTTTTTAGCTTTTCTGTCTATTCTCAGGCCACAGTTTAGATGATTCCCAGGGAGCCTGGAGACTCTGGGTTCATTATCAAAAACTTTGTAAAAGTGTGACCTGGGGCCAGTTACTTAACCTCTTCATGACTTGGTCTTCCCTTCTGTAAACTGGGGACAATAGTAACCCTACCTGGCTTTGCACTGTTCCTTGGCTTGTAGGATATCCGCAGTAAATGTTAGCTGTTATTATTAAAACTATCATTCAAGGAAGATTATTAGCACCATAAAAAACCTGTGCTCATTGCTGCTCTAAAGGGTCCTTGTTATTCCAAAATAAAAAAATGATCTGCTGTGTCGCAATCAGATTCACGGATCTTCACTGTGTCTTGTGGGACAAGCCAGCCTGATGATGAAGCACTGGGCTCCAGGGGGTCCATGTCCCTGTCCAGTGTAAGACGCAAGCACCCCGGGGTTCCGTGGGTCTGTGAGCAGAAGGAGTGAGGTGTCTCACCAGGTCATGGCTGTGAAGGTCACAGGAAACAGAAGCCACCAGTAATAGTCCCACTTCTCCGAGAACACGGCCATGAGCAGTCCCACCAGCATCCCGTTGTATCCATGGAGGCCGGAGGCGATGGCAGACCTGGGGGTGGGGGGAGAAGGGACAGCTACTTTGCATCTGAATTTGGTGGTGCTTGTAGGGCCCCCCTTGGTACTACCAGAAACAAATCAGCTTACTCCTGAATGTTGGGTAGTCACAGAGCTGCCAGCACCTTCCCAGATTACCACCCCTACCCAGCCCTGATTACCCTGCTGTTCTAGAATTAAGGCTTCTCACTGTCTCTGAGCTCTCCCCTCAGGTTCTCAGGGGTGGGTGTCTCTGACTGCTAAGTATAGTGGGAGATCTAACAGAAACCTGAGTATGACACTGGGGAAGGGGTGTGTGTGTGTGTGTAGGAGACAGGGAGGAGGGGAGGAAGGGAAAGAGGAGGAGAGAGTGCATTCTGACTGCATGGTGTGAAGCTGTAATTGTCACCTGTCTTCTCTCCGAGGACGACAGTGTGTCCCAGAGTGGACGAGCTGAGCCTGCTGGGGATGTGTATGTGCCTCTCCCCTCGGCAGGGCAGGGAGAGGCCCAGAGGTGGGGAGAATCCAAGCCCGAGTCTATCCTCTCTTCATTTCATCAGGGAAGTCTATGTGCACCTCAGCTTCTCTCCCGGATGCTAACAACACTGCCCTTGACCCTGGCCATAGCTCTGCTGGCTGGGGGGACGGGGAGCAGGGTAAGGGAGGGACTGGGCCAATCCCTGCAAGACCCCTGCCTGAGCTTGAGCTTTGTGTGCTGTGCTCTGTCCCTGTCCTTGACTGGAAGTTGCCCAGGGTTGCTCAGGCTGGAGCTCATCCGTCTGACATCAGTGTAACAACAGACAACGGCGTCCGTCTGGTGCACAGAGGGTTCCAGGCCTTGCCTAGCTGTCGAATGCCTGTGTGGGAATGCTAGAGCTCTTCACTGACTGACCGTTCGTGCCCAGCAGGGGCATCTAGAAGCACGAGTGCCCTGAGAGGGAGGCAGGGAGCTCTGGCTAGAGGAGGGCTCCTGCCTGGCAGAGGCCATGGCTTAGGTCCGGAAGGAGGGGAGCCTCAGCTCTGGAGGGGCCGGGAGAGCCGCTCAGCTAGTGCGGCAGGGGGTGGGGCAGCTGGAGGGCGGGAGGGGGAGTCTCTAGACGGTTGCCAACAAGAAAAGCTGAGCACATGGCCCTTGTGGGGGGACACTTGTATGGGACACGGGACAGTGGGTGGGCTGCTCCCGAGGCCATGAACATATGGGGCAGCTGGGGACAGGTCGGGGGGCTGGGAGGGAAGACCACTGGGGTTCACAATGTCCTCAGGACTAGGGTATCTATCTGAAAAGCAGAAACCCATGTTTGGGAAAATACTTAACTTTTAGGTGTGATTGCATTTTGTCTACACTTTCCCATTTCTGTTCAGTGTTAGAATTTAGGATTTTTTTGGTTTTAATACCAGTTGCTTCAGGCAAACTGGGCAAAGACGGCTGGCCCCTCGTGGGGGCCTGGCCAGTAGCCCCAGGGGCAGGGTGTAGGGGGAATAGTAGGAATCAAACAAGGGAGCCCAGGGGAGACAAGATTAGGGCCATATCTAAGGGCTGCCTCCATAGTTGCCCCTCCCTGGTGACGTCCCCTCCCAGGACACTTCTCTACCAAACCTTTGGTGGCTTTTGGGTTTAGTTGTCAAAATGAAACTCATTACCTTACGTCCCACTCTGACCATCAGAAATACAAAGGTAGGTTTAACCCTAATGCCAAAAAGGTCTTCATTAGGACCACGTTCCATTGGGACACTGCAGCATTAGAGTTGATGACCTGGAGTTCCTCTCTGTGAAGTACAGTCTCTGGGCTAGTGGGGGTAGGGTAGCAGGGATAAGGGGAGACACGGGGCTGATGGAGGAGGAGGTGGGGGGTAGGACTGGTGGACAGGAAGTAGGGGTGGTCAGGGGAATGGGGGTAGGGGAGTAGGGATGGTGGAGAGGGACGGTGGCGGTTATGATTAGAATATGGAGCATTCAAAATGACTTCCTGTCCTGAACATGCTTAGAACACTGCCAGGGAGAGAAGCCTCAGAAAGCAATTAGAGAACCATCCCATAGAGTTATTGGGGTATGTTCTGGGGTTGTCCAGTGAGAAAGGAGGGTTCGTTCAGAGAGCACTGAGGTAATCAGGGGTGGCTCCCTGTAGGAGGGGGATTTGAAAGGATAGTAGGATTAGATAGGCAGAAGCAAAAGTGCTTAACTGGGAATAGTGGGATACTGAGTGGGAATATGGTGCGGCCCATCAGAGAAGGCTTTGGAAGCCAAACTGGCATATACTTGTCTTAGTGAAGATGTTTGGGAGGATTAGGCAGGCGTGGTTGGTGTCTCCCCTGTAATACTGAGGTCCATGAAGCAGCTCTGTGAATGGCCTGGCAAGTTTACCAGTAGATTATGGTTGGGAAGAAAGTCGGAGAATCAGACTGTCAGCGCAGGAAGGGACTGGCTCCTCGAAGGTGAGCTAGTAAGTTGTAGCTCTCACAGACGAGGACAATGGGGCCAGGAGGGGAAGCACTGGCCCAAGGTCACATAGCTAAAGAGGCAGTGGGCTGGACAGAGTTCGGGTGAGTTTTACCAAACAGTGATGAAGCAGTGAGACCAGAGGTAATCCCGTCAGGGGCCCAATTCTAAGCCAGCTGGCCCCTGAGATGGTAAGGAGGAATAGGGAACCTACTGGTTGAAAGAGAGACACAAAATCCTGGCTGGAGCCTACTTTTTATGTCACACACAGACGTGCACCCCAAAGAATTCAGCTTCTCATTCATCCAATTTGGAATGGCCTCCTGGGGTCCCCCAGGGCCACCTGAGAGGTGCATGAATGGCTTCTCAGGGGAGACAAGTCGACTCACAAATTTGCCTTGGTGGCATCTGGAATGTCAGGTGCACCCGGAGGCAATGTGGTGTTGGTTACAACAGTCAACTCTGATTACTCCCCATCCTCTGGGTTCACCAGGGAGCCTCTGGCCTTGCTGTCTACGCAGTCTATGTGACAAGGAGAGCACTCACCTCAGCCTAGAAGATGTGGGCCATGTGTCACACCCCGAGCCCGGCCATCCACTCATTGTGGTACCTCCCTGTCTCCTTTCTCTTACTTGTGAAGTGTGGACCCTCTTACCTTCACTTTCTGCCTTGTGAAGTGGCCGTGAGAATCATGATAGTGCATGATAGTGCTTTTCAATCTTTTTGCAGTAACCCACGGTAAGGAGGGAATATACTTGGGAGCATGACCCGCTTCTCTCTCTCTGTCCCCCTGTGCATCTCCCCCACATATACAACACATCCCAACATTAATGAAACAAAAATTTCGCAAAATATTTACTACATATGAATGACTCTAATCTGTTTTATTCTATTATTTTAATTTTTAAAAATGCTGTTGACAATTAATTCATGATCCACAAATGGATGGGTGACCCCCAAATTGAAAAACACTAAAAATATGCACATTCCCAAACTTCTCTGATCATCAGAAGCACCCAGAAGGATCTTTTTAAAAAAAACACTCTCTCCCAGACCCATTGAATGGGACTATCTGAGGGAACAGAAGTGGTTGGGCTGAAGAAGACACATTTCTTAACAGTCAGCCCAGACGATTCTAGCCATCAGCAAAGTTTGGGAACACTGGGACAGCGTGGCGCAAAGTCTGAGGAAATGGTCCAGTTACATAAAATGCTACTTATTATTGTTCCTGGACTTTGTGGCCACCAGTGCGGGGGTGGGGGGGGTAATGCCTCCTGCCTCCACTCTGCCCTTCCTCTTCTCCCTCCCTTCTCTCTCCCAGGTCCCATGTTTCCAGCTCAAAGGCTGCCCTCTCTCATCCCCCCCAGCACTTAGAGATGTCTGTCTTTTCTTTTTCTTTTTTTTTTTTTTTTTAAGATTTTATTTATTTGACACAGAGGGAGACATACAGCAAGAGAGGGAACACAAGCACTGGGAGTGGGAGAGGGAGAAGCAGGCTTCCCACCGAGCAGGGAGCCCGATGTGGGGCTCGATCCCAGGACCCTGGGATCATGACCTGAGCCAAAGGCAGATGCTTAATGACTGAGCCACCCAGGCACCCCAGAGACGTCTGTCTTTTCTGAGCTCTCCAGTATATACTGTTTCTTATTATTCTGAGACATTTCTTGCCTCAAATAGACTGTAGGCTCCATGAGGGAAGAGCCACTTAAGTGTTCCTTTGCACCTGCCTCCCAGGGAGTGTTTCCAGAAGGATCTACAGTCAAAAGGAGCCTAGTGCTGTCACCTGCTGTGAGCACAGGAGTAGTTTAATTCTGTTTAATTCTATAGAGACCTCCAGTGACTGGTTCAAAGTCGATCTTCAGGAGACTTTGGGCTGGCCGGTAGGATAATGTTGGCTGATCAGTCTCGTAAACACTTCTCTACCTGTCCATCTCAAGACCCCACAACCAACCAGACAGGGACCTACCTGTCCTGGTTCAAGGCGAGGGCAGTTAAGGTTGAGACCACTGTCCCTAGACCCCCGGTAATCGTCCACCAGGGATTCTGGATCAGGAGTCCTATGAAGATGATGAGTCCGCTGACAGGGTTGTTGACAAACATCACCTGAGCAGCCCCCCTCAGAACCCAGTCCGAGAACTGGAAGGCCAGGGGCTTATCTGAAAGAGACAGAGCCGTGAGCAGGGGTCAGCTTGGGCCTCCCTGCTGGACCACTGGCTGGCGCGGCAACCAAGGCAAACAGGGATGCAGGGGCCAGGACATTTCCTCTCATTCAGCCTGGTACCCAGCCCAAGTCTCTGAGTGGCTAGGCAATCAGTCCACAGTGGGTGTTAGCTTTTGCCATACAGACTGAGGCACCATGCTGAGACCAATTTAACGCCGTTCCAGCCATCAGCTTGGTTGGCAAGGAAGCCTCGGGAGCATTCCAAGGGGAATTTATTGGTCCAAGGGAAGGGGTGAGGAGGGAAGGAAACTCTCTTTTTGTGTTGTGCCGTATGGCTCAGTTGAGAGCTGGTATCTGAGCAGTAAAGAAAGGAGTCTGGAGAAAAGGAGCTGAAAAAGAAATGGTTTCAGCTCAGCAGTGCAATCGTATTGAGTTAGGACCTGGGGGAAGCCAGGCCTAGAAGAGGGGACATATATTCTGCCTTGCTCTCTGGTTCGGTTTCTAGGACAGCCTCTACAGGTGTGGGTGAGGAGGATAGGGGTGTTTGTTGCAGTATTTAGTTGAGGGAAACTAGGAGAAGAAAGCCATTGAAAGGAGAGAAAGAATGTTGGAATATGGGGGAGGGGGATGTCAGTATTTTCTCGGCACATAGTAAATGGCTGTGGAACAAGGGAAGGAAAGATCACTGGGGAATGGCTTATATGTTGCTAAAGTGGTTGTCCTCTATTCCATGTAGGGGTGAAGAATTTGCAAAGAACTAAAATCAGTGAAGTGCATTTCATTCTGAACCCGTGGGAATCCCAAGTTAGTGGGGTACCTTAGACCCACCCACGGCCAACTCAGGGCGGGAGCACTCCACCTGGGGTTCCTCTCAATAGGTGAATGAGGGAGCAGCTTCCTCCACCCAGGCCAGAGGGGGCGCTGCTTCTTCCCTGGGCATTTGCTTACCTTTCAGCCAGCCCCTGCACTCCTTCATCTCCCCTGTGAGGTAGCCCACTGCTTGGAAGAAGCTGATGCCCCCCAAGCCTGCAGAGCCCCGATGGGCTGCCCCACTTTCTCTCCTTTTAGTCCTTTCGCTGGGTTTTTCCATTTTCACAATATGGCTGTCTTCATTGGATGAGCGGAGATCCTTTTAAGAGAAACCATGACAAACTATCATATAATACGTCTTTTTGAGAGCAGGGGCACTTGGGGATAGGGAAGCTTGTCAGCTGTTCTGATAAAGATAAACGATCATAAGACCCCTGTCCACTCTCTATTGCTGTCCAGGGTGCCACACGCAAGCCAGTCTTCCAGGACGACTACACATTCTTCACAGCAGGGTTTCATAAACTTTTGTGCTGTGGATCCCTTCTGTCAGTTTACAAGGCCATGGACTTCTTTCCAGAAGTGATGTTTGGAAGTGAATAAAATAAACAGGATTGCAAAGAAAACCAGTTATATTTAAAAATAAAAAAGTCTGTGATAGACATACAGGTGCGGCCAATCTAATACCTATTATAATTTCAAAGTAACAATGAGTGAGTATGTGGGGCCTCCTCACGCCAACTCAGGACAACTTTATAGGGCCACTTGAGATCCAGAGCTCACTATAGGGTCGCCTGGGGCCCTTACTGCCCAATTTCTCCTTCTGCCTAATCCTGCTGCATTTCCTCCTCTCCAAGTATTGACCCCAAAGGCACACCCCAGTAAACTTCTTACATGCAAATCTCCATCTCAAAGTCATCCTTCTAGGGGAACCCAGCCTGTGACAAGGGCAACAATCCTAGCACGGAGAGGGCTGTTGTTCATTACCTATGTTTATAATTCAAATAAGTGCTACAGTTCATTGGAAGCTAGTGAAATAAAGGTAAATTATTTTCCCCATCCAAGTTCATACCCCCTCAAGCCTATCCGTGGATCCCTTGGTCAGGACTGCTTGTTCTAAAACTACACTGTTCACTATCATAGCCAATAGGACACGTGGCTATTGAGCACTTAAAATGTGGTTAATTTGAATTGAGATAGGCTCCAAGTGGATTTTGAAGACTTAGTATGAGAAAAGAATGTGTAAAATATCTCAGTGATACTTTACACTGGTTAAATAATGAAATAACAATATTATATATATTCATATATATTAGGTTAAATAAAATACAGTATTAAAATTAATGTTACCTTCCTTTTACTGTTAAAAATATGGTTAATAGACATTTAAACATATATGTGTGGCTCACATTATATTTCTATTGTACACTGATGGTCTATAGATTTCTCTAACCTCCTCTGTACATCAAAACTTCAGTGTCTTGAGGATATCAGTGGAAGTGGTAGAGTAAGGACCTCCACAAGTTCTTTCATAAAGGCAATATACGTTCTTTTCTATTGCACATGGAACATTCTTAGTATAGACCATGTTAGGCCATAAGATAAGTAAAACATTTTTTTTTTTTTGCCCTAAGTAAAACATTTTTACTGATAAAAAAGTATCAGTAAATTTAAAGGCATTAAAATCATACAAAGGATGTTCTTTCTCTCTCTTTTTTTAAGATTTCATTTATTTGAGAGAGAGTGAGAGAGCACAAGCAGGGGGACCAGCAGAGGAAGAGGGAGAAGCAGGTTGCCCGCTGAGCAGGGAGCCTGACTTGGTCTCCATCCCACAACCCTGGGATCATGACCTGAGCCGAAGGCAGATGCTTAAATGACTGAGCCACCCAGGCACCCCTGTTCTCTCTTTTTAAAAAGATTTTACTTTTAAGTAATCTCTACACCCAACGTGGGGCTTGAACCCACAATCCCAAGATCAAGAGTTGTACACTCTACCAACTGAGCCAGCCAGGTGCCCCCAAAGTATGTTCTCTGACCATGATGGTGTGAATTTAGAAATCAAAAGCAAAAGGAAATTTGGGAAATAATGTGGCAATTAAACAACAGGCTCCTAAATAATCAATGGATCAAAGAGGAAATCAGAAGAGAAATTAGAAAAATACTTTGAGATGAATGAAAATAAAACACAACTTATCAAAACTTATGGGATGCAGCTAAATCAGTGTTTGAGGGAAATTGTAGGTGTAAAGACCTATGTGAAAAAAAGAAATATCCTGTATCAACAACCTAACCTTTCACTTTAGGAAACTAGAAAAATAACAGTGAACTAAACACAAAGCAAGTAGAAGGAAGGAAATAATAAACACTATCATGAAAATAAATGAAATAGAGAAGAAAAAATATAGAAAATCCATGAAACTAAAAGATAGTTCTTTGCAAGGATCAAAACTGACTAACCTTTAGCTAGACTGACCAAGTTAAAAAGAGAAGATTGAAATTACCAGAATCAGAAATGAGAGAGGAGACATTACTACCAACCCTCAAGAAATAAAAAGGGTTATGAGGAAATGGATTCTAAAGAAATGGATAATTGTATGCTAATAAATCAGATAACCTAGATGAACTGAATACATTTTTAGATAGGCACAAGCTATCAAAATGACTCAAGAAGAAACAGAAAATCTGAACGAACTCATAACAAAGTAAATGATTAAATTAGTAGAACAAAAACAAAAACAACAAACAAAACACTTCCCACAAAGAAAAACCCAAGTTCAGGGGCGCCTGGATGGCTCAGTCGTTAAGCGTCTGCTTTTGGCTCAGGTCAAGATCCCAGGGTCCTGGGATTGAGCCCTGCATGGGCTCCCTGCTCTGCAGGGGGCCTGCTTCTCCTTCTCCCACTCTCCCTGCTTGTGTTCCCTCTCTCGCTGTGTCTCTCTCTGTCATATGAATAAAAAATAAAAAAATAAAATAAATCTTTATTAAAAAAAAAGAAAAACCCAAGTTCAGATGGCTTCACTTGTACATTCTGCCAAATACTTAAAGAATTAGTAACAGTATTTCTCAAAAACTAGAAAAGGCAACACTTCCTAGCACATTCTATGAGGCTAGTATTACCCTAACACCAAAGCCAGACAAAGACATCACAAGAAAGAAAATTACAGATCAATCTGCTTTGTAAATATAGATGCAAAAATCCTTGACAAAATACTACCAAGCCAGATTCAGTAACATATAAAAATAATTATGGCCAAGTGGGATTTATTCTCAGAATTCAAAACTGTTTCAACATATAAAAATCAATCAATAATTATTAACAGAGTGAAAGAAAAAACCCACATGATTATCTCAATAGACACAGAAAAACCACTTGAAAAATTCAACAACCTTTCCTGATAAAAACACTTAGCAAACTAGGAATAGAAAGGAAATTCCTCAACTTAATAAAGGGTATCTACTAAAAACCCACAGCTAATATTATATGTATTATATGTAAAGATGGGATGCTTTCCCTTTAAGATCAGGAATGAGACAAGGATGTTGGTTCTCTTGTCACTTCTATTCAACATTGTACTGCAAGTTCTAGCCAGAGCAATTAGGTAAGAAAAAAACAAACAAAAGGGACCCAGATTGGAAAGAAATAATTTAAACTATCTCCATTTGCAGATGGCACATTCTGTTATACGGAATCTTCTTAAAAAATCTATTTAAAAGATTCTAAAAAACTATTAAAGTTAATGGACAAGTTCAGCAAGTTTGCTGGATAGAAGATCAATATACAAAAATCAATTTTATTTTTATACATGGGCAATGAACAATCCAAAAATATAATGAAGAAAACAATTCTATGATAGCATGAAAAAAATAAAATATTTTGGAATAAATTTAACAAAAAAGACGTATACTAAACTAAAGGTTTTGTACAAGTTTTTTTATACTAAAAACTACAAAACATCAAAAGGAATTAAAGACTTAAATAAATGGAAATATATCCTATGTCCTTGGATTGGAAGACTTGTTAAAATGTCAATACTCCTCAAGTTGATCTATAGATTTAATACAATCCCTATCAAAATCCCAGTTGCTTTTTTTTTCCTGCAGAAATTGAAAGTCAGATCCTAAAATTAATACAGAAATTCAAGGGTCTCAGAATAGATAAAACAGTCTTGAAAAGGAAAAACAAAGTTGGGAGACTCATTCTTGATTTCAAAAACTTACTACAAAGCTACAGTCATCAAGATGGTGTGGTCCTGGCGTAAGGACAGACATACAAATCAGTTAGAGCTGAGAGCCCAGAGATAAACCCACGCACTATGGTCAAGGGATTTCTGATGGTGGTGTCAAAACAGTTCAATGGGGAATGAATAGCTTTTTCAATATGGTGCTGGGACAACTGGATGTCTACTTGTAAAAGACTGAAGTTAGACCCCTGCTTGACACCATATACAAAAGTTAACTCAAAATGGATGAAAGACTTACACGTGAGTGCTAAAATATAAAACTGTTAGATAAAAGGTAAGACTAAATCTTTGTGACCTTGGATAAGAAAATGGTTTCTTAGATATGACACTAAATGCGTAAGCAATAGAAGTCAATAACAGATAAATCAGACTTAGAATCACAAACTGTGCTTCTGAGGACACTATCAAGACTGTGAAAAGCTTACAGAGTGGGAGAAATTATTTGTGAATCATATAATTGGCAAGGGTCTAATATCCAGAATATAGAAACAACTGTTACAACTCCACAACAAAAAGACAAATAACCCAATTGAAAAAATGGGCAAAGGACTTCAAGAGACATTTTTCCAAAGAAGATACACAACTGGCCAGCAAGCACAGGCAAAGATGCTCAATGTCAATTTGACATTAGGGAAATACTAATCAAAATCATAGTGAGATGTCAGTTCACATCCACCCACGCTATTAATAAAAAGACAGTAACAAGTTTTGACAAGGAGGCGGAGGGGCACGACGTGTACATCGCTCGTGAGAACGCTCCGTGACGCGGCGACTTTGGAAAACAGTTCGGCAGTGCCTGAAAATGTTAAACACACAGCTACCACGTGACCCAGGAATTCCACTTCTGGATATATACCCAAGAAAAAGAAAAACATGTGTCTGTACAATACCTTCTACACAAATGCTCATAGTAGCATTTTTTGTAACAGGCAAAAAGTGGAAACACCCAAATGTCCATCAACTGATGAATGGGTAAATAAACTATGTATGGTATACTCATACCATGAAATGTTGTTTGGCCATAAAACGTAATGATGTACTGATTAATGCTACGACAAGGATGCACCTGAAAACATTATGCTAAATGACAGAAGCATTTCACGGAAGCCCATATATTAGATGATTCCATTGACATGAAATGTACAGAATAGGCAAATCCACAGGGACAGAAGGTAGACGGGCGGGTGACAGGGTGGGGGAGGGGGAATGTGGAGGGACTGCTAATGAGTATTTTGCGTTTCTTTTTGAGGTGATGAACATATTCTGGAATTCACTGGTGGTGATGTGGGCAAACTTTGTAATTATGCTAAAAACCAGTGAAATGTACATTTTAAAGGGGTGGATTTTATGGTCTATAAATTATATCTCATTAACAAAAAGCAGCTTTAGTGGTCCTGGGTCCCTCTCCACTGTATCAGTTCAGGGAGCGTTAAAAGCTAAACTTGGAACACAGCCCTTACTTTGGGAGACGACGATAAGGTAAGCCAAGGGAGCAGGTCTAAGGGGGAAGGATTCGGGGGACTGGCTGGAAGACTGGTGTGTGAGTGTGTGCATTCCCTACTTGTCTTTAAAATCGTGTTGCACACAGAACCACATTTTCCATCGTAGGCCAAATAGGACCGACCAGGGGTGTGACCCTGTGCTGACGGGAGGCAGAACGTCCCCGGGCAGTGGCCCCTTCAGGCCGCTCTGCAATGCGTGTCCTGGGAAGCTGGGAAAGCAGCGTCTTTCATCCCCCTTCCTCCCTCTACCTGGGAGACGTGCTGGGAGGGACACTCCTCACCTTCTCTTCAGGCATCTCCAGGAGGGGCAGGGCCAGGTGTGTATCCTGGGGGCTGGAGGGCCAGCTCGGGTTGGTAAACTCTGACTCATAGAGTTTGCATCTGCTGGAAAGAGGCTCGGCCAGGAGAGGGCTGCTGTGAGGGTCAGACATTTTCCTCAGGGGCCGCTCGCTCAGAGGTCCTGCGACTGGAGAGGAAAGGGGGACAATGGTGAGTCAGGATGGGGCCCGGAGGGATGTGGCTGAGGCTGGATGGAGGCCTCCAGAGGTACAGGACCATCTGCTGCTGCCAGGGAGGCCTGGGGCCATCCTCCACCTGTGCTGTCTTGCATTTCAAAATCCCCCCATTCTTCCGCGTCTGCTGTGAAGAGTTCCCTGACCACCCAGTTGGAATAGATGCCTCTTTTTTTCTTCTGGTCACGGAAATAGATTTTCTCTACCTTTTTTATTATCCATTGTGCTATCTTACTGTAGTCGTTGCAAATATACTTTCTCTTTGATAACCACACATAGGCCTGAGTCTTCTAACGGAGTGGGGATCTAAGAGAAACTCATTTTCTTACTTGCTCTGGAGCTTGTATTGATTATGGGCTACCTCCAGTCCTCCCCCTCTCTTCCCTCTGCCCTCAGTGCCCTTTCCAGCACTTTCCCCCTCTTCCTTCCCCAGGAACAGTACTGAAGAAGCAGCTCTGGTATAATCTACTAGAAGCTGTGCGTGCCAGGCTGGAGGTCCCTCCGTGTGGGGCTCCCTTTCCCTTCACTACCCGGACTGGGGTTATGCCATGACTAGCTTGTGGAGCAACCTCTGGCCGCGGTCCTCAGTTTCCTGGTTCACTATGGCTGCCGCCTGGGAGAGCCTCCTTCTTCCTATTCGGCCACCGTAGCCGTTCTCTTTTTCAGCCTCCTCCGGCTCAGGGATGTCTTCATTTACTTTACCGTTTCTTTGACAGGCGGTTTGGACCTGCATGGTCCCCTCTCAGTATGACCTGGAGTTTTCCCTATTGTTCCACGCGGCCTCCCCGAGTTGCAAGACAGCATATCTTAGGACGGTGTTTGCAGATCCTTAGCATGGGTGCTAGCCCTCCTCACACTTACCTCTGCAGACACTGCTAAGGGACTGCAGGTTCTCTTCCAAAGCGGAGGAAGTCCCCTTCCTGTGCTTGCATTAGTGCCCCTTCCCAGGGCTATTTCCTACTCCCGTGACAGGAATTCCTGTTCTTCACCGTTGCTTCCAGACCCCTGCTCACCTTGCTGGTGCAGAAAGCCCTCTTCTTTGAGAAGTATACTATTCTCTCACTGCTCACTGCTGTGTTACCGACTTCCTGGTCGTTCACTCGTTCAGTGAAGACTTTAGGCGCTCCTATGAGTCCTCTTCATCTCCACTCCAATAATTTTCAGCAACTTCAATGGTCTGGACATTGACACTGACCTCACTGATGTTAACTCATCACTTCATTCTCTGACTTCACAGACCCTTGTCTTCCTCACTTGCAGGGACCTTCTCCACCTCTTCTTTTCAGCCTCTGATTCCCATGGTCACCACATGGACTTGATACCACACAAACTATGAAGTCTCAAAGGTCTGGTTCTCTCCTCTGGATTTCCAGCTCGCCTGCTCAAGTGCGCCCACCGGCCCAGTGCTTTCACTTGCAGGAGACCTCCAGTCCCTCAGCTCCACCCACTCCGTATCCTCCCTTGCCTCCTCAACCAACTCAGACTTCACAGCCCATCATTTCACTTCTCTCAACACCCTTGCTCTGCTCTCCCCGCTCCCTCTCTTACGCCTGTGTGGTGAAATCCTGGCCGGGCTAAACCCAACCCTCCGTCTCGTCCAGGCTTTCATCAAGCAACTGAACAGTGTGTGAGAAAAACTGCCTAAATGGGTAGGCTGCCATCACGTTAGGTTTATGCTTGCCATCCTCTTGGGTGGACTCTTGGCACTTCCCTTTCTGTCTTTGGCCAGCCCAGACTGGTTTCTGCTGCAGCTGCCCTTGCTGTAAGACCTCCATGTTGGTGAATCCAAAACATGGTTTGGTCTTCATCTCATTAGACTGCTCAGGGCATCCACACAGCTGACCATCCCTCCTTGACACACTTTCCTCTTTTTGGCATTTACATCGATCCTCTCTCTAGCTGTTCCTTCACACTGTCCTTGGCTGGCTCCTCCTGGAAATATGAGCATTCTGTTGAGCTCTGTTCTGGACCATTTTCTCTTCACTGATACTCCTACCCAGCTGACATCAGCTCTCACCATGGCTTTATCCTCCATCTGTATACCTATGACTCCCAAATCGAATATTTCCAACCCAGTTTTGAGCACTGTATTCACAGATTTAATTGTCTACTTTACACTTGCATGTGGATGTTCCAGAAATAGCATACAGTTAATGCACGGAAACAGCTCCTAATGTTTCCTTCTCAGATCCTGTCCTCCCTGAAAAGTGCCTGTCCCAGGACAAGTCTTCTCTCCATTCCAAGCTACTCCTTATAATACCTCTTCCTCCCTCCCCCAATCCAGTGATTCTACCTCTAAAATACACCTGGATGCTCACTGTCCCCATTTGGCTGCCATCACATCCTACCTCTGCTCCAATAACTCCCAATTGGACACCCCACTTCTCAGATTTCTCCTCCATGCCATACTCCCCAGGGTCATCAGTGTTGTCCTATCATTACTCCATGCCACTCATGTCTGTTCCTGCTTCAGTCCTTTCAATGGCTGCCGATGGAAAAATAGGTCTTAAGCATACACATAAGGCTCTGCACCACCATGTTCCTGTTATGCGTTAGCCCATCCTGGGTTTCTCCTGTGCCTCGTCTCTGAGTTCCACACTTGCCTCCTTTCAGTGCCTAGGTGCTGAGCACTTTCTACTTCAGGGTCTCTGCAAATGCTGGTCCTTCTGCCAGAAGGACTCTCCCTTGCTCTTCACCTGGGACCGCCTTCCCTCAGGCATGGTCTCCATTACCACTCGTTAGAGACGTCTGCCTGGATCGGCTCCTGACCACGTTCTCCTCGCATACTCTCAAGGCACCCAGTATCTTTCCTTACAGCCTTTTTTGCACCATGCAATGATTGATTTATTTGTATAGGGTCAATCTCCCCACCAGAATGTAAGATGCATGAGGATAGTAACCTTCTCGGTTCGGTTTACTACTTTATCCTTAGCTCTTAGCACAGGGTCTGGCACATAGCAGATGTTCAATAAATAAGTAGTTAAGCAAGGGAAGGGAGGAAGGGAGGAAGGAAGAAGAGAAGGCTACAGGTAATTGCTAGAGTGGGAAAACCTCCTTGCAGAACTTTATGAATCACTGTGGGTTTCATGAGTCTTGAATGGTTTAAGAAGGGCATGGGGCCACCCACCAGTCCTGCATTTTTGAGGCGGAACTGCTGTGTCCAACACCTGTCCTCATCCCAAGGAGTTGCTCATTTAAACCATAGCTGATTTTTAGTGTGAATTTGCAAACATCATTCAGATCCAACTCCTCTTTCTCACTGCCGTTGCTGGAAGAGGGACTTCTCCTCTCTTTTGACCCCACAGGTGGGAGTTTCAGACTGCCCTGGAGGGGGCATGCCAGAAAGGTTTAGGAGAAGGAAAACTAGCAAGCCTGAGAACCAATGCGCTCTCTCCCTCTGGTGGCCAAGAGGTGATACAGCATCCTGGTCTCCTGTTTCCAGATTCCAAGCCATCCTGATGAAAGGTGAGGGGAAATCAGGTATCTAGACACATGATCTGCGTGACACCATACATCTGGATGAACAGGAATGTTCTGGAAAGACCTTGTGTTAAATTCAGTGGCTGTGAATTTCCTTTAAAAGTCCAGTTGAAAAGTAAATTTTCCCCCCAAATGTATTTCTTTAAATCTAAGATGTTATCATCTGTAAGATGATCATTGTTTGGTGTACATGAAGAAGAAAATGCTGCCAATCAAAATGGTAAGATGCAGATTGACTTGAGAAATGTTAAAATATGAGAACAATGTATATAATATAGTCAAGGAAATATTTTTTAGTGATGGGGCTCAAGTATACAGGAGTTGGAAATGGGTATATTCAGGATTATTTTCTAGACATGAGACTTCACACATACATTTTTTTTTTTTTAAGCAAAAAGAGTTTATACACGATGAGTCCTTTAAGAACAGAGGTTTTATCTTGCTGATTTCTGTATTTGCGTTGCCCAGCAGAGAACCTGACACATCATAAGCCCTCAATATGTGTTTAATAATTATGGAAAGAATGAATGATTGTACAAGAGACATACTCTCCAGAGACATCGCCAAAAAGACACTTTCATCTCTACCTCTGAGTCTCTCTTGTATGCAGACAACATTTTACAATTACAGACGGGAGAAATTAATGCCCAGGAAAGCAAAACAAGAATTATTTCTCACATGGGTTTAACTCTCGGCACTTTCCAAAGCAAGCTTGTCGCCTTGCAATGGCAACGGGAAGCAGAGACCCAGGGAAAGCAGTTACTTGCTGCAAAGTCAAGATTAGACCTGGCTCCCCACCCTTCTGTTCCACCAACTGCCTTGTAGGGCACGGCTGGGGGCTGCAGGGGAGGGGTGGCTGCCCTGGAGCCTGGGTTCCGGCCCTCAGCCCAGTTCTATTTCATAAGCACACATAGCCTCGGCAGGAACAACGTGATTGCCTCTCCTCTGGGGAACACAGCGTTCCTTTGCCATGGGAATGTTTATCCTGTTTGACTGGGGGAATTTTGGCTTTGGGGTAGGACTGAGACGTGCAGCAGGAACGGCCTTGTAGAGAGAAGGTCGCTGTGTCTGGAAAGAGCACAGGCTGCGGAAGCTGAGATGCCCAGCTTCCCTCTCTCTCTGCAGCCAGGGGCTCCGTGGGCCTCTGTGTCTCCCTCTTCAAAGGGCAAAGGGGGACTCTTGGGGCAGTGAAATTGCTGACTTGGTTCTTGGCACGTAGTGGGTGCTCCGTGATTTCTAGTTGCCTTTCTTCTTGTGCTCCCACACTGAAGGAAAGATGGCTAGAGCAGCCAGATGAAGTACAAGCTGGCTGTCCTGAAACAGAACGCCTTTCAGAAGTTTCCATAAGGCGTTGGCCACTTGTTAAAACTGGACGGCAAAATCCTTGCCTGAGCCACGTCCCGTCTGAAGGCGGCAGGCCTCAGAGCCCATTCCCAGCTCAGAGCTGAGCCAGTGCATTAAACCAGCTTCCAAGAACACATAATTATCTGCTTGGCTGCCCACACCTCCTCTTCTCCCTCAGAAATCTGGATGGAAAGGGCTGTTGGATCAGCCTCATCTCCCTCCAAAAAGCCAGGTCTTGCATGTTCCAACAAGGGGGTCCCCAGACACGAAGTCCTCCGTCTCTCTGTTGAGTACCTACTGTGTGCCCTTGGACTCCCCCTGCACAGCACACTCACGTTCAGGCTTGGGCGTTGGAGGGCAGGAGAGGGGGAGCGAATGGACTTTCAGGACAGAGGGAAGGCCATGGCAGAGGGGATGCGGGGCCAGCTCCCAGGAGTGAAGAGACTGGGGCCCAGGCTTTCACGTCGGGACTTGGCTGAGCAAGCCAGAGGGAGGAGAACACTCTAGGCCAAGGAGATGCCTAAGAAAATACATACGTGGTTTGTGCCGGGAAACCCCGGTTGTAGAACCTGCTGGAACATGGGGAAGGGTGTCAGCAGGCAATAAAATGATGAAGGTAGGGGGTGAGACGCCAGACTGGGAAGGTTCTCAGTCCCTATATTTGGACCCCAATTCTTCTTCCAACATTTAGAAACCATGGCTCTGACTCTATTGTACTAACTTTGAAATGCTTGTCCTGGTTCTTTTCTCTGAAAGACTACCTGTCCCTGGTAGCAAAGCCAAAGCATGCCCATGCTCAATGGGGAGGGGCTGTGTCCTCTCTAGCACATTCCTGGTGTCAAGGGAGAGCAGAGACTTGTGACTAGAGGGGTTTCTTGAGTTGGTGTGAATTAATGCAGAGTCAAGGCCCCCCACCCCCGACCCCCGGCGGCCTACTGGGGGTAAGTATGCCAGTGAACGTGTCATCCAGGGCTGAATCTAGAATGGGCTCATTTATGTCATCATCTGTCCAGCTGAGTTACGGAGGTCACAGCAGCTCTACAGAAGAAAATGTGATTAGCAGGTTTTCCAAAACATTTGCTGAATTAATTGTGCTCAAGATTTTGCAATTGATACAATTATGGAAACCGTTTCCATATATTTCTACAACTTCAGGACCAAAAAGGATATTCTCCGCCTCTTTCAAACAATGAAGGACTCCACTTTTTAGTGCTTCTGACAGTTGGCTGGTGTCCCACGATCCCATGAGGTAGGCTGCTGTCATTGTGAATGTCTCTGTGTACTAGAAACCCTTCGATCTGTGGAGCTGACATCAGTGCCTGGGAGTTTTACCCAGTGCTGGTTCTAATTCCGTCCATCCTATCTGCACAGCATGCTGTACTCCCTTTCCTACATGAGAGCGCTTCCGAGAGTGACCCTAATCTTCCTTTCTCTGGGGCAGAACTCTTGGTTTTCCTTCAATTTGGCTCACCCACCAAGGCCCCCAGACTCTGCCATCTTGCTAGTGGATCTCAGCGACAGCAGGATCAGGGGCAGAGACATGACTCCGAAAGGACCTTGCTGAGTCAGGCTGGGTCCCTGGGCCAGGGCTCTGCTGATCCCTGAGCCGAGTGGACAGCTGCTGAAAGGGAGAAATCAGCTGCTCGGGGCCAAGTAGATGCTGGAATGGGGGCAGAACAGATCCAAGGATTGTAGCTCAGGGAGGCCAGGGAGGGGATGAAGCCAGGAGGGCCCTGGTCCCTCAACAGATAGGCCAGGGAACAAGGGAAGGGACCAGTTGGCAGCTAGGCTAAGGTGAGAGGTGCCTTTCTCGGAGCTGGATCGCGTAAGAGGTTGGCCAAGAGCTGCTTCTTGTTAGGGGGCTCAGAGTTTTTCTTGGCAGTTCCAGCCCAGGGAGTCTGATGTGGGCTGAGAGGAGCCTGACTCATTGGGGCCAGAGGTCAGGTTGGGCGGGAGGGGATCGGGAGGCAGCACGGTCTCAGCCGGGCCATCTGCAGACTGTCAGGGTGAGAGATGGCGGGTGGTCAGCGCCTCGGGGCCTCTATCTCTCTGGTTCTCCCGCAGGACCAGGGCTGGTGCCTGTAGCTGGGGACCTAATCAAGGCCTGGAATGGCGTGCGGGGAGGACACTGGACCTGCTTGGATCTCCTCCTTTGATCTTGGCTATCCTTGGGTTTGGAAGGACATTCTGAGGGGGTCACCATACCCTTCTCGGCTGACATTCTTTAAGTGGGATGACCCTTCCCCATGCTGTAGTGGTCCTGCCTCTCCACATCCCCAAAGCAGCAATCACGGAGCAGTCAAATTTCACGTCAAGGGCCTCTTCTGCGTGAATCTATTTTCTCCCTCTGGGCCAGGTCCTCTCCTGTCCAGGTCAGCTCCTAGCTGGTCTCCCTCACTTCAGCAACCCAGCTCCTCTCCACCTTGTCACGGGTGATGGATGAATTACCTTAAAACGTGACTTGGTCATGCTACTGCTCAGAAAGCTTCTGAGATGCTGCATGTCTGAGTGGCTTGCTACCGGAACTGGGTGCTTACTGCTTTTATGTTTTTGTTTTTGTTTATTTTTTTAAATTTTATTTTTAAGAATTAATTAATTAATTAATTTGAGAGAGAGAGAGAGAGAGAGCGTGCATGTGTGAGGGTTGGGGGAGGAGCAGAAGGGGAGGGGCAGAGGGAGAGGAAAAGAGAATCTCAAGCAGACTCCCAGCTGAGTGGAGAAGGATGCGGGGCTCAAGCTCACGACCCTGAGATCATGGCAGAACCAAAACCAAGAGTCAGATGCTTAACCGACTGAGCCACCCAACAAAAACATACGGGTGTCTGGGTGGCTCAGTCGGTTAAGCATCTGCCTTCGGCTCAGGTCATGATCTTGGGGTCCTGGGATTGAGCCCCGCATCGGGCTCCCTGCTCAGTGGGAGTCTGCTTCTCCCTCTCCTTCTGCTCCTCCACCTGCTTGTTCTCTCTCTCTAATAAACAAATAAAATCTTAAAAAAATAAAACAAAAAATTTCTAGGAAGACATTTTGACTCTGTAGGTGGCTGCTTCGGGCACGTCCCCGGAGCACCTGAGGGCGGCGGGTCCGGTCTCGGCACAGGCTGGGGCTACTTGGGGGAAAGGGGAAGCGGCACTGAAGGCAGCTGTGTTCTCGCTCTCCCACGGCTCTGCCTTGGGGTGACGGGGCTCCACCTGGGCTGGAACCACTCTCCAGCTTCTCTGTCACACGTGCCCCTGCTCTCAGCAGGAGCTCTCCTCTGGGCCTGGAGCTGCCTCAGGCTCCGTGTGTTTCCACGTGTGTTGTTCTCCATTACGACCTGACCCTGCCCACGCGCCCCAGCCCTGTCATTGCTGGGGCGCCTTCCTGACGCCAGGGCACCCTGGCCTCTCCTGTGGCCCAGGCGGTGCTTAGGGTCTGCTTCCCAGTGCAGTTGCCAGGCACACACACACACACACACACACACACTCCACAAACGCATGCTCGTACTCACACACATGCATGTATATGCACACACACACACACACGTGCACACACACACTCCACAAACGCATGCTCGTACTCACACACATGTATGTATGTGCACACACACTCCACAAATGCATGCTCGTACTCACACACATGTATGTATATGCACACACACATACACACGTGCACACACACACATTCCACAAACACATGCTCGTACTCACACACATGTATGTATATGCACACACACTCCACAAATGCATACTCGTACTCATACACAGGCATGTATATGCACACACACCACAAACACATGCTCATACTCACACATATGCATGTACAAGCACACACTCATACACATGTGCGCACACACTACACAAACTCATGCATGCTCATACACACATACACACACTCATGTATGTGCATGCATGTATACTCATACACATGAACACATACACATGGCACAAATTCATGTTCATACACACATGCACACACAGTCATGTATGTGCACACACACACTCATACACATGCATACACACACACTACACAAACTCTGACTCATATTCACACACATGCACACATACTCATGTATGCGCACGCATGCACACACTCATACACATGCACACACACTACTCAAACTCATGCTCGTACTCACATGCACACACATGCACACACTCCTACACACACACACACACACACACACACACACACACACACTATGAACTCTGAGGATTCTGCACTGCTCTAACTCTTCGCGCACACAGCTCTTCCGGACTTGACCTCTCCAAGGACTTAGTCTGGCATGTCCTTTAGTGTTCCCTACCTTACAAAGTACTCTCAGGTCAAGATCTGCATTTGTTTCCCCAAACGATCCATGATGGGGAGAGAGGCAGGGGGTGCGATTCTCATTTCATAGGCCCAGAGAAGTGAGGGCACCTCCCCACCCCCAGTGACACGGGGAGTTGACACAGTGGCTGGGACTGACCCTGCCTCCTAAAGCTCAGGCCTGGGCTCTGTCCACAACTGCATCACTGACTCCCTTGCTGCGGCCATGTCCGCCCCGAGGACGTCTCTCTCCTCTCATGCAGAGCCCCGGGGGCCAGCAGGTTCTCATTCTCCCTGGGGCCTGGCTTTACGTCATTGAGGTTTCTGGTGTTTGGCTTTAATGTGGACAGACACATGCCTCCTTTCAGGAACTGAACGGTGGTGTAAAGCTGGGACTTCATGCTGTAACCTGGGGCAGTATGCAGCCCCAGTCTTCCACTTGGCAAGGACACAGCTCTTCTGGACTTGACCTCTCCAAGGACTTAGTCTGGCATGTCCTTTAGGCCCTAGAGCTACACCCTTTCTTTTCAACAAAACCCTGACCATGTTTTCCCTGCACAGATGTTTATTTTCTGGAACTGACACCGATCAGAGCGGGGAAGCAGAGCTGTCCCTGGGAGGGTGCGGAAATTGGGACAGATCCCATCAGGCGCTGTGCCCGGAGCCTCTAATTCAGGTACAGCTCAGAGTCAGGTGACCTCGAAGGCCTTCCAGAGACAGAGTGGAGGCGTTCTGAAGGGGCTGAGGGGTGGTGTTGGGTGCAGGTAAAGGGGCAGTTAACGGGATGGTGCTGAATCTCAGGTCCTAAGCACTAGACTAAGGGGCCCCAGGGCTGGGTTCTCCTGGTGCAGATCCTGGGGCCCTGCCCTCCATCCCTTTGGACGGCACTTCTCAGCACGCTGTAATGTGCTTGGGAGCCATTCGAGGCATGGCTGCCCCCAGTCACCTCCAGTCTTCAAAACTGGCCTCATTTTCTGCACGTGATGAACCGGAGCCCCTGTTGCAATCTGGTTTGGTGGGAAAACAGTTGGGCAAGTAGGGGGCAATGTTGTTTTCAGAGTGCCTCCCCCTTCCCCTTCGGCCAGCTGTGAGCCCTCCATCCTTTTAAACCGCAGGGGCAGAGGTTCTCATCCCGGACAGCACACAGCTGTCCTTCGCCAGGGCTCCTCCTTCATAGAGTGTGACTTACGTGGTCTGGGGTGCGGCCTGGGCCCTGGGAGCCTGAGGGTCTCTCTAGGTGATGCTGATGTGCAGCCCGCACTGAGAGGCACTGACCTGGACCTTTGGGGATCTGTCTTTGCGGCACACATTTTACTGCCTTGCTACTCAAGGTACGTGTGGGCTGAGGATCAGCTGCCTTTCTAAATGCGGGCTCTGGGCCTGGGAACAATCTCCATTAGTTTTAGAACTTCGGCTGAAGTGTCCAAGCATTCAGTAAACAAGTGAAACCAGATTAGATTTAGCAACAGCAAAACCAAAATGAAACCAAAGCTAGATTTATGACTTTAATTAAATATCGTTTACATTCTCTATCTCCAGATGAAAGGAGGTGGCGAATGCCCCAGTCCTCTCCAGCATGTGTCTCGGCCTGTCGAAGCTAAATCCCTGCTTCCCACACAACCTGAGCAGGGTCCTAGCCACGGCATGCCCCCGAGGAAGCTGGCTTGTAAGGGGTGCACAATTTCAGAAATAAAAACGGGGCACCTATGGAAGTGGAAGCTCATCCCATTATTGAAAATACCTAAATCAAAAGCTCACCTTTGCCTTATAAGCTCCTACAAGACAATAAAGAGGAGACATAGATGGGTCGTGGCTGTGAATGGCCCCCAAAGAAGACAGAGCCTGGGCCCATGCTGGGGCAAGTCAAGGTTAGGGGGCTTTAGTTACGACATGTCACGCAGCCTCGCTGTGAACTCCAGTGGGGGTGCTGGGGTGGGGGAAGGGGGCTGCAGGAAGGAAGAGCACTAGTAAGAACATCAGTAATCACACAGTAAGTTTGTGCCACATCAAAGAAGACTGAATAGAGAAAGTGCTGCTTGGACTGGAAGGGGATATTTTGTGGAGGTAGTGAGAAAGGAACACAGCTGGGGTTGGCAGAAAGGAACAAGGGAATTTACAGGTAGACAAGGAGGGACGTGGCGGAGGAGGGGGGAGAATAAGGAGGAAGGGGGAGAGGAGAGAAGAGGAAAAGCAGAGTCACAGCACAGGGGGAGGGTTAAGTGCTGGCTGGAGAGGTGCTGAGAAGGGTTGGAGTTGGAGGGGAGATGGGGCTGGGAAGACAGATGGGTGCTCTGGAGCCATTTGTCCCTGCTCTGAAGGGGCCACAGCCTTCAAGCTGCCAGACTCTCTAGCGAGGCTTCTCCCTCCTCCTCCCTTCTTGCATGAATCCTGTGAAGGATGGAGCAACACTCTTTCCGGAGAAGAGGAGGCGAGGTGATCTGTCACACTGCCCTGTGCGTGGCTCCTGGCACATCATCTGGGCTTAGAGATAGCCAGCCCCTGGGACAGCTACTTAAGAAGGAGAACCAGAGGGAGGCTGGCGGGGAAACGGGGACTTAATTCCAGCTTCATCCCACCCTTTCTCCTCTTTCATGCCTAACCAGATTTACCAAATGAGCTTTCCTCAGAACCCTGAAGAAGCCACTTGGGGTTACACCAGTTGAGTGTTAAAGAATGTATGCATTTTGCAAGTGGCCGAAGACATTTGCCAAGATGCTTGTCCTCTGACCCCCTGCGGCTTGGCTGAGGTAATGGGAGAGATACGTTGGCTATATTTAAGCAGCCAAGACTCTGTAGAGATGGAATTTGTCTGGACATCACTGGAAAAGAAGTGGCGTTTGTTGTGAAATCTCTGAAGATGTGTTTTCTCGAGAGCATCTGAAAGGAGGGTGAGTGTTGATGAGCAAACCCCACTGGGATGGTCACAGTGAGTGGAACCAGAAGAGCATGGCCTCGGGAGTCCATCCAAATTCTAGCCCTGCCACCTACCATGGCGCCACGGGATGCACAGATTCCTTCTCATCTGGGAGGCAGGATGGTGGTTACTACCCGGAGAGGGCTGAGCAGCCCACCACCCCGCGTGCCGTAGATGTCAACAAATGTCACTTTCTGCCTACGTCCTCCCAGGTTTTCTGGGGCTGTTCATAAGCTTGAAAGCCTCCAACTACCAGGAATTTAATGAGAGAGAATTTGCTGATGTAAATACTTAGAAATGTTAATCTTCCTAAAACACTAATTTCTCCAGAGCAGGTCCTCTATCAGATATTGCTCATTCAGTCAAATGTGTTTGTTGAGTACCTACTATATGGGCCAGTCAGTAGTGATTCAACAGTGAGCAAGCAAAAACTCTTCTTGTCCTCACGGAAACCAGAAGGCACACTGTGAGTGTCCAGGGATGGGACTGCCCTGGTTCCCACTGCGGGGGTGGGTAGGAAATGAAGGTGGAAATGAGGGGAGCATCTTTTGGTTGTCTCAGTGACTGAGGGGTACCACCACTATTTATTGAGTGAAGGCCAGGGAGGCTAAATATGTTGCAATATGCAAGACAAGCCTATATGACAAGGGAATGTCCCCCACAAGATTCTCAGTGGGGAAACCTGGTAGGCCAAGGATGAAAGAAGTCATGAAAACCAAAAACTTGCCTGTTGGTAGAAAGATTTTTAATATCACCATTTTCCTAAGATCAATTTTTAAGAGATCTTTGAATTGAATGTGAAGGAGTCTTGTGTCCTGTTTCTTTCTGTTTTTTTTTTTCAGTGTTTATAGACACATCTCTTTTCCTCTCGGGCCCGTCCTTCCACATGATTGTATTGCCTTTTTGGTGATGCTCCTAATTCCTTCATGCCCAGGCCTGATAAAACTGTGAACTAAGAAGTAGGATTCAACCAGAACTCCCCGACTCGCAGTGCTTTGCCTTTAGAAGGGGTCCAGTTCTGGGTAGGGGTGCAGATGGGGATCACAGATCAGGGTGAAGACAAATGGCTCATCAAGAGGCAGGTAAAGTACACCTCTCAAAACCAATGACCCATCTATAACATTTTCAAGGGCTTCTGAGGTGCTAAGGCACAAACATTTTGGGGGATATGCCTTAAAATGAGATGACAATATCACCTGCCCAATAATCATATTCTTTTTATTTTAAGCCCTCATTGCCATGTTTATAAAATCATATATGATTGCCATGAAAATTTCAACTACTGAGGAGCATAGGAGGAATACAGAGGCTTACTGGCATTTCCCAAATGCGGAAATGGCCATCATAAACATTTGGGAGCTGTCCTCCCAGACTCCTCTCTGCTCATATACCCAAGCAGCAAGAGAAACAGACAGACAAAATTCTTTTCTAGACATAGGATTATGCCTTATGAGCTATTTGTTTTTGCTTTTGAGCTATTTTTAATGGAAAGTATCGTATTTAATTTTGTGTGACTTAAATAAAAGAAAAATGAATTAAAGTGAAACCAGAAAAGTGCTAAACTTCAGATAAATGTTTATTCATCACAGGAAATATTTTTAGTTTTTATAACCTTTTAAGGCTAAGAAAACAGAAAAACCATTAAAAAAATTAAGAACTTAGTATCTTTCAAAGAAACCCCCAGGTTTCATATTTAGGTAGTACTGAATGCCTCTTACTAGAAAAATAAGAAAATTGGTTTTCTATGCTTTTATCAATTTTTACTAATTTTATTACTATTATTATTTTTGCTTTGTCAAGGTTTATACCATTTTATTCTATTCTTTAATTATAATTTATAGTTGTCATACACTTCTATCCCTATCTATTGAAGAAAGAATATATATATACATATTCATTCTTATGTAGAGTATACATCTATATGTATATATAGGTATATATATATTTTATGTAGAGTATACATATATATGTATATATACATTTATATATATTTTATGTGTATATATTTATATGTATTTTTATTCTTCTACATAAAAAAGGAATTCAGTGATTATCACTAATTCTTTTATTATAGTTCATATGTTCCCAAGTTCTTATTGTGGGTGACATTTTATCACACACACATAATACATGATTCGTATACATCTATATTCACAAGAAAGCCTCCTAGGTGCTTTACCTCTTGAGCTGCTCCATTTTGGGGAATGCCTATATGTTGCTTAAAGGACAAATTTATTCATTCTTCACATATTTCCTGAGTGACGAATAAGTGCACTCCAGAGCTAAAATCGTACAAAGATTAAAGTATCTCTAAGGACATCTCACAAGGTTGCACTGAGACAGTCAAAGTCCTTTCCAAATCACAGTGACAGTACCCGGAAGAGCTCATCTACAGGGTGAGGCCATTAGGAGGTGTGGCAGCCTGCTGCTGCCAGAGTGGCCCTTGGTGGCCCTTGCCTCCCAGTGCTCACAGAGCTGACCTGTGTAACAGGCCAGACATTATGTAGAAATGAGGCTCTGTGGCTTCCGAGGCCAGGTTATAAAAGCCATGGCCCTTCGGCCTGGCGCTCCTGGGTCACTGGCTCTGGGCGCGTGGCTGCCATGTCATGATGGCACTGCAGCAGCCTTAGGAGCTCCTTGTGGAGAGGAACTGAGAGCTCCTGGCAACAAGCAGCATGAACTTGCTAGCTGCACGGGACAGTCATCTTGAGAGCAGATCCTCCCGCTCCAGGAAAGCCCTCAGACTACAGCAGCCCTGCCTGTCACCTTGACAGCCATCTCATGAGAGACCCTCAGCCAGAACCACCCAGCTATGCTGCTCCCAGATTCCTGGCCAAAGACATTTTTGCTGTTTTAAGTTGCTAAATTTTGGGCAATTTGTTACACATCGGTAGATAACTAATACACTAGCCATTAATACCTCTTCAGGGAGCTAATTAGCCAGTCTCTTAGCTTGAGCCCCAAAAGACATATTTTTTATGGAGGAAAAAGTTCTTGGGGAGAAGGAAGGAAATCGACACTTACTGAACACGTACTATGTGGTAGGTATTGTTCCTGTGTTATCCTACCTAATCCCCATAGCAACCAAGTAGAAAAGTGTAGAGGGCATCTGCTTACCCGCTTGGAGCTACCCTGCTGCCAAAACAAGATGATAGTTCAGATAAGAAAGATCGGTTGGCCTCACACTTTTGCAGGAAATCGGGTTCCTATTGGCCGAGCCTCATGGGGCAGAAATGTCTCTTGGGAAGAAAAACCAGCTGGGGGTCAGCTGTGAAACACAATCACCCACCAATTGAGGAACGTATATACCTCGCCCGATGGCTCACTCTGTGGGGATACGCCTGAGAAGTACCAACTAGCATTATCTTCAAGGAGGTTTAATGCAGAGACAACATTTAAAAAGGCGGGAACAGAATCAGAAAGCAAAGTAAGAAAGTACTGAAACTGTGAGTTTGACCATTTGATTATTTGGTTGTCCTTAGCAAGGACCTCTCATCTGCAAGTCTTGTAGCCTTAAAGGATGTGAAAGACATGACCCCTGTCCTCCAGGAGCTGAGGGGTGGTTAGACACGTAAAAATACCATAAGATGTATTATTTGGGAGGTCCCATGCTGGAACCCCTAGTGTGGCTTGCTCAGTCTTCCTAGGGCACCCTACTATATACAAGAGTCTAGAAAGTTAAAAATCAAATTTCTCAGCTTCCCTTGCAGCTAAAGTTCTGGAATAAAATCAGGCGTTGTCAAGTAGAGGCATGTAGGCAAAGTCTAGAAGGTAGAAGTGAAGCAGAAGTCTTGATCTTTTAGCTGTTTTTTTGTGGAAGCAAGGTCATGGACAGATGATGTTTTTTGCCACTCAATGCTCAGCTACCAGCTTTGTGGGGTTTGAGGGGCGGGAGCTATAGTGACCACATGATTCTGGCTTTCTGATTCCTGGAATATCATGGTGGGTTCTTTTTTTTTTTTTTTTTTTAAAGCTTTTATTTATTTATTTGACAGAGAGAGACATAGCGGGAGAGGGAACACAAGCAGGGGGAGTGGGAGAGGGAGAAGCAGACTCTCCGCTGAGCAGAGAGCCCGATGCGGGGCTCGATCCCAGGACCCTGGGATCATGACCTGAGCCGAAGGCAGACACTTAACGACTGAGCCACCAGGTGCCCCTTGTGGTGGGTTCTTGAACTCAGTAGTTTCAGAGGTGGCCTCTGAGGTAGTAGCTCCTATGGTATGTCAGTTTTGTAGGGTTCCAGGAGTCATTTCTGGCCCAACCTAGAAAGCTCACTCCTATAACTCTGCCCCAAATTTCGTGAGCCCCTAGATTCCTGTATTAAATCCCTTTCTGCTTAAAATAGCTGTAGTGGCTTCTGTTTTCTGTACTGAACCCTGAACAAGAGGTGCCATAAGGAAGGAGATTGGGGCAGGGGACAGGAGGGCAGGAGTAATTAGGAAGGAATTTTTGGAGGAGCTAATGTTTTAGCTTAAAGGAAGAAGGATTTTAAACAGTCTAGAAGAAGAGACAAGGGCTCCTGAGTGAGAATGATTATGAGTCTGTTTCTCTTTCCCCCAAGTTGGTACCTCCCTATCTCCTTCCACCCTTCAGCAGGATGGGCTATGGGTTTTGTTAAGGCCTGGCCTGGAGTGAATAGTCACTTGAGTTTCTATTTGTCGTCATGGAAAGTGTGTGATTTCAGTATGGGATTCAATACCCAGAACACAGATTCTCATGGAGCCCCCTCATGGATCCCGCAAAGACAAATACATCTGGAGAAGGCAGTGCTTTTCCTCTCTGGTTGCCTTCCTTCATCACCCTGCTGGAAACTGCACGCTGCTGTCTGGGCTTAGCTCCTGATCACCTATCTCCCTGGGGGAGGATAAAACCGAGGGACCAGGTGTTCTCTGACACGGCAAATCAGAAGAAAAATCACTGTATCGGGAGTGAGGGGACCTGGGGTCTAAATTTAGCTCTGCTGCCTACCAGCTGTTTAACCTTGGGCAAGTTTAATGAATAACCAAATCTTTACTATCTTGTGAATCTGCCCACTTTTTTCCATTTTAGAGGCTGCAGCCTTAATTCAGACCATTATCCTTTCTCCCGTTATAACTCCTGTGTATCACTCCTGTGTATGCTCTGCAATCCATTCTTCTTAGCGCATTCAGAATAATCTTGCAAGGGAATGCAACTCAGGTCATAGCATCCCTTCTTCAAAAGACTCTTTAATGCTTCCCAGTGCCCCCAGGATGCCCAAACTGCTGGGCAGGACATCAAGTCTGACTTGGTCTCAGTGGGCCTCTCCACCTTCCTCTCCAGAAGAGGCTGTATTTTAAGGTGAACTAGAACCCGTGGTTCCCAAAGTGGGATATTCATCCTGAGGGATATGTCAGACACTCAGTCCACTGGGGTGTGGATAGAAAATATTAGAACTTCTATGGATATTTTTATCTAAAAATTGAGATACACTTAAAGTGTCCTGGTTCAGATGCTTTTTCAAGTTGTCACATGTCATGTATGGACCTTGCGTACCTTGGGTGAAGGTCAGTGTGGCAAGGTCAGGACGTTGGTGGCTGTCTGTGTAGCCTCAGGAGTCAAACTTCCTGGATAAGTGCTTTTTATTGGTTATTAGCATTATTATTATCATTCTGGAATAGAGTGGATTCCCATGGTACAAAAAGATTTACACAAAACGGACACTTGGATTAACAAGATCCTTACAAAGAAACTTTAGAATATAAAGAAAGATTGACTAAAAAAGCCCAAATAAGTCGGAGGAGAGTGCCGGGGCTATTGCTTCCTCAGTTGTGCTTATTTTCTGGTTATTCCAGCTACATTAGAAAGTAAAGACAATGACAACCTAATTAGCCATGACAAGAACTAGGCCCCTGAAATGTCAAAATCATGAAGTCTACTTTAAAAAGGATTTACATTTACTGTCATTAAAGATGACCCTCTCCTAACCGTGTATTGTGCCTTGACACATTGGCTGATGTAAGTACATAAATATAATTCGTAATTAAACAAATGTACTGGGGGGTGCCTGCTCAAAAATATTTTTCTAGTAGAATTGCACAATAAAGAAATTTGCAGACCACTAAGCTAAGCATGGATTTGGGTCTAGATGGTGCAAGGACTTGCTCTAGATCCAATAAATGTCCTCTGGCCTAATGCAAGAATGTGAACTTCCTGGTTATTGATGCTTTTAATGCATTTATAAAACAGGGTTGTTACTGTGCCATATATTTTCAGTGGGTTTTAAAGGAGGAGACTTTAAAATTTGGGAGTATTTTATCTGCAAAATCATTTGATCTAATATTATCTGATATTTACCGAGAATAAAAAAAGGTCAATATTGGGTACCATACAGAATTTTGTCACTCATAGGATGGGTTATGGCAACCTGCACCGTCCTGATGGTGAATTGCCTCCCGACATTAGGACCAACTGGATCACACACCAGTTCCATCATTAGAAGCCAGCGAGCAATGCCCTTTTTGCTCCAGTCATTCCTGAAGTAATTTGTTTACCCCAGCCATCAGAACACAGTCGATAAACTGCAGGGACTGACAAAGTGGCACTGTACGTGCAACATGGAAAATTGGAAAAGTGAATTGTAGGTGGTGAGTGACTAACAATAATCAGCTTATTCCTGCTGCAGAAATGTCTATGACCGGGAAAAAATCTGACCAGTGAAAAATTTGAATCGGACAAAAGTGGGCCACTTAATTCTGCATGAATACACTTGAGAGTGAATGTGTTCTGATTCTTTAAGCAAGATGGCTCTTCACAATACTTGGCTTTGTTAAAACCATGTCTGCTGACACTTGGGACTCTCTCCAGTTACCTGGCATCTGAAATTATACCATTAGTGATTCACTACTTTGAACTAAACACAGACCTCTTCAGGTATCCTTTTTTGAAGAACAAGCACCCTTGGAAAGATTTAGCACAGTGAGTCAAAGATCCCTTCGTGTGACTTGATCTATTAAATGGTCGCCCGTGCAGGGAGAGCTCTGGAACAGTATCAAGGCTCCAGGCATCCTGGGGAGGGGGTAAGAGGTGGTGGGAGCTGGGAAAGGGTGAGGTGAGGCTTGAGAGAAGGGTAAAGGTAGAGAAGGAGGGTGCCAAAGGCCAGGTTGAATGGTTTCAGTTTAAACAAAGAAATAGATTTTAACTCTTTAGTTCAGGTCTAACATAGACCTTGTCAAACACTGAATTTATCATAACCTCTGGACTTGGGAAGGCATCATATCTTTCAGAATTAATTCAGGATAATATAACACTCAAGGGAACCTCAAATAAATACAATCAACTTTCGGTTTTCAGCGAACCTGCCATCAGCTTGCTGGTGCTTGACAGGCAATTGGGGACACAAATCAGCACTCCCAGGCAATCACACCCATTTTCTTATCAATTATGGACAAACGAGACAGCAAGGTGAATTTCTAGAAAGAATAGAAAAAATGCTCGTCAGTGCACCAAATTGTTGTGATTAGGGACTACCTGTCATCCATCTTGCGGGATCCCATTTCTCATTGTTATTGTGGATGACTGAGCAGTAGCCATCCTGATGGAATCGTTTTGATGATTTCATTTCTGATGTTCACCTCCCTGCTTGTTCAGTAAGCTGCACATCTGGTCAATATCCTCCCCACCCCACGCACAACTGATTGATTTAGTAGATTCAGTGGGAAAAAAAATCAAAGTAGTTCGACAAAAATATATTTTTTTGATGGAAGTTATTAGTCAGTTGCTAACTAAATTGATAGGTTACTTTTATCTCGATTTTTTTTTATTTTTGTTTTCAGAAATAACAAGTTTAGCTGACTAAAAAGACCAGGTGTCTAATTGATTTGGCTGGTTGTGCTGACAGATATTTGATATGACATCAATTGACTAAACTGATGGGAATTTGAATGAGTTCAGTCAAAATGTTTGAATCCATCAGCAGGGAGTGTCAACCAATTTTTGCTCTGGAGAAAGCACTCGAGTGTCTGCATTTTATAACGAGGAAGTACAAGCTGTTTGGCCTCAAGAATAAAAAGTGATCCAAGAGAAGACTTCTTTGAAAGAACCTGAGCGATTGTTTGTGTCTTCTGATCTCATGCAAGAACCCGAGTTTGTTCGTGAAAGACCAACTTATGTGCCCATTACAGCTCCATGGTCTCCAGGGAAGGTGCAAGCAGCAGAAGTGATTCTGGGTAGATATGTTTTTCATATTATACCAGCGACCTTACACTAACCATCTTCCTGGGGTTTCCAGAGCCAGACCATGGAGAAGCAGAGCAGTAGGTAGACAGGGTTTTCAGTTTTCCATAATCGATGCTCCTGTTACCCTGCCCTGCCTCAAACTCTTTCTTCCACCGTCACTCTCCCTTCGTCACGGTGTTCAACTCTCCTACTGTCCCTCTTTGGGGCCAAGAGTCTCCAATTCCCGCAAGGAGTAAGTGACAAATCCGACTGCTCACAAAGCCTCCCCAAGAGAGATGACATTTGTCAGGGACTGACATTTTAGTTGAACACTTACTATGTACCAGGCATGGTGCTGAGCACTTTACACATGTTCCTAACAACCACTGACCATCCTGTGGCTCATCTATGGCCTTTTGACAGTTCATGAAATAACTCTCTTGGCTGAAGTTGAGAGCTGACATTCTGGCAAATTCCCAGATGTGTCTGGCTTGCTGGGGGTAGTGAACCAGGCTCCTAGGTCGGGCCCCGGATCCCCAAGAGATGGGGGCCCTTGGGCATCACGCACGGCCCATCAGCCACGCACAACCTCAGTTGGCCTAAGTTACTGCTGTGGCAGACGCAAAGGCTCCGACTGTTCAGATCTTCCAACCAGTCTTGCCCAAACAGAAACTTCTCTGATAAGACCCAAGGAAAGCTCCTGCTTGTCTTGAGGAAGTATACGTGTCACTCTAGTTCAGCAGAAGAGACCTGAAAGCTAAGGGTCAGCAAGGTTTTTCTCGCCTTACTACAGATTTGGGCCCCTTAAGTCAATGCTTATCGGATGAGTTCATTTGAGGAAAAACATCATGCAGACTTTTAAAAAAAGATTATTTATTTATTTGAGAGAGAGAGTGAGCGAGCACGAGAAGGGCAGAGGGAGAGGGGAAGCAAGCTCCCCACTAAGGCCCAAGGCAGGGCTCGATCTCACGACTTTGAGATCATGACCTAAGACGAAACCAAGGGTCTGAAGCTAAACCGACTGAGCCACCCAGGAGCCCCGTTGTGCAGACTTTTGATGACTTCATTCAGCAAACATTTACTCAGAGGTGCAGATGTCAGGCTGGGCAGGGGGAGTCCTGGATCACTAATGGAGACAGCTAGCCCCGTGGACTGTACACATAGCAGAAAAAAACTCCATTGTAATTAAGATGATGAAATCAAAGTGGCTGTACACGGACACAGAAAATATGACATCCTTTAGAGACCTGAATGGCAAACTGGTCTAGCCTTGTCCCTTTCTTACTGTATGGCCACAGAGTGGTTGCATTACAAAGCACTTACACGGTCCTCCCTAGACATTCAGGGTCAGGGTCAGTTGGCTACAGAGGGGTGGGGAAAAGCCCGGGAAAGAAGGAGATGGTTGAGAGCTCCAGTTCGGGTCAGGCTCTCCTACCTGTCTTGGATATATTAGGTGACACTGGTACTTCTCTATAAATATATACCTGTATCCCTCCAAATTTTTTCTTCACAGTGCCTCCATGTGGCAGGTTGGGCTAAAGCTCAGAGAGGCTGAGTGACTTGCCCAAAGCCACACAGCCAGTCAGCATGAGTCAGCATTGTGGTGCAGGCTGGGCCATGCATTCTCTTTTGCCTTTTCTACCAGGCCATGTGGTACTGTGCTGATCACCCTGGGGGAGGAGGCTGGGTTTGGTGGAATGAAGGAGAGCATAGGGAAGTGGTAAAGGATGAGGCTCTGGAGCCAGATTACAGAGTTTGAGGCTTAGTGTTCCCCTATACCCCAGCATCATGACTTTGGGCTAATTATAGGGCCTGGGTTGTCCCGCCTGTAAAATTAGGACAGTGGTACCGTCTACCCAGAGTTGGCTTTGTGGGCATGTGACCAGGGTAGTTGTATATAGTCTTGTGCTTAAAAGGGCCCCAGGCTTGGGGTTTGATGCTATATAATCACCATCTTGAAATTCTTAATAATTCAAATATGTTTAATTGTTCAAGATCTTAAATTTGTGTTTTGTCTTTTGATAGGACAGTGGACCATGAACAGGGGAAGCTTGGATCCTTGGTTTACACTCAGTCCTGCCCCCTGCCGCTTCTCCTGTTCTCAACTGCCTTTAGGTGCTCAGGGCCTCTCCCTCCTGGCCCCCCACTCAGGGACTGCTCTACCCTCCATGCTCAGGGGTGCACAGGTGTGGGGAGGGGCGGAGTTATGTGATGCGCACTGCAGCATCTTGGCCTGTTCCTGGTACCAAGCGAAACCTGGCCCAGAGGTTGCAGTCCCTTGGGGGTCATCCATTCACTGTGGGCTGGGGTGGACGGCTTGCAGGAAGGGGAGACACCGGGCTCAACTCCCCCATGCTGGCTGGGGTAGGGTGCGGCGGTCTGATGGCTGATGGGAGGGAGCCTGCTGGCAGTGGGTCTTTTGTGCTTATGCTGAGTCGCTGGCTGGCCCCGTGTGGTGAGGATCTGTGCACACCTAGCAACAATCCCTGTGCCCCTGGGAGTGTGACATTTAATAGCAGCTAAAAACATCATGACAGGTCATGACAGGTCAAGGGTGGGGGAAGAGAGAGAGAAAACCACCTGATGAAAAGTTTCATATTTTAGTACATTTAACTGCATGTTTCCCCTGCTTTTAGAACCAGGGCCCCATATCTTCCTTTTGCACTAGACCCACACATTCTGCATTGGGCCCTGTATCTAGCCCAGGGCTTGTTGAGGGATAGATGAGTGAGCACCTGACAGCACCGGGATCAGGGCCGGTGTGTACGCAGGGCTCAGTTCACTCTTGGCCATTTCCGGGCTGGAGGTGTGAGCCATGGTTAGGTTAGGTTCCCTTCCTTTGGAGAGAGAGGGCCACAGTCATGCTTCCGGGGGCGGGGGGGGGGGGGGGGGGAAGCGGCGTCCCTCCGCCCATCAAGCCCATAATAAAACAGAATTATCTGCCCTCTTCCTAACTCCTGACAAGCTTCTTTAAATCGGGCCAGGTATTGAGAGGTAACTACTTTCACATAGTCCGAGAGGGCTGGGGCCAGGGCTGTGGCAGGCATCTTGCTGAACCCAACTGGAAGGAAGCAGGGGATCGTCATGTGGTCACATCTGCTGTGATTCAGCTCATTTCCAGCATGATAATGAATTCGAGAACGAGCTTCTGAAATGAACTCTCCATCAGGAGGGAGGCGGTAATGGTGCTGGTTATTAGCGATTACTCCTGGATGGGGGTTAGGGGTGTGAGCAATAGAATTAAATGAATTTCCTTTGAAAGTTCTGCTGCGCAAAGTAAGAGATATAAATGCTACATTATGCATTTAAAATACCTCCTGGGTTTGGTTTATAGACTTGTTTATATTTATATATTTATTTGAATGTTTATGGCTTTCTCTCTGTCATTTCACGTTGGTATCTCCATACTCATTATGGTTTTATGGCTGCCTTTTGGAAATCAGTGGCTGCACATACCAGCACATGATTTGATGAGAGAAGGAGATCCAGAAAGGAAAACAAGTTTAATATTGTAGTTGGGGCGGGGGAAGAGGCTTCCCTTGGGGTCAGAAAGTTGAAAATGAAGCTCGAGGTCTGCACGCTTTAGTTAGAATCTTGGGGAGTCATTGCTTAGAAGGCAGCCGAGAGATGGTCAAGTTCCGTGTCCCCCTTCGGAAAGAGGAGGAGGCAGAGGCCTTGAGAGGCGGGGACACTGATCGGAGGTCTCATAGCTTCTTGTTCAGGGGTCAGGACAGGGGCCCAGGTCTCCTGATGTTCACTGCTGCTCCAGACCCACCCTCTTCTCGTCCTATACACAGGGACACTTCTCCCTGGGCACAGCACGTGCTGTGCCTGGAGCCCATGATACTTAGAAGGGCCCACAAAATTGCTTTAATTTCTTTTAAAATCAGAAGGAAAAAAAAAACACATATAATCCAGCCTGCATTATATTCACCTCAATACCAAAGCAGTCATAAAATATAATTTTTAATATTTTTTTATGGAGAAAGGGACCTGTGAAAGCCAAGTGCCTAGAGTCCCCACAAGTCATAACGCAGCCCTGCCAATACCAACCACCCAAGAGAGCCATGGGAGAAATGTGGGGGGTGGAGAGCAGTCCATTGAATCCCCCCACCTCACCCACAGGGATGAGGTTCTGCTCCCCCCCATCCCCACTCCCTTTAAGCCCCCACATCTCAGATGTCTTTTTGTCTATCTCTCCGCAGGGAGACCATTTCAAACAGGAAAGAGGAAGCTCTGAGTAATACCTTCTGATGGGTAGAGTGACAGAGGTAACCGACGTGGGTAAATGCACACTGAGCAGCAAAGCCCTGCTGACTCGATTTTGATCAGAAGGCACCTGAGGATGTTCTGAGTCTCTCAGGTCTCCGTGGTATGTGTGAGCCACAGCTACCTTGTGGATGTGTGGGTGGCCCTCAGTGTAAAACAGGTTCCACTCAGTAAAAGGCTTATGTGTTGGGTATATGCTGAGGGCCTGCACCTCCTCAGACCTGACCAGCCCGGGAGGCTCCCCAGTCTCAGTAAAAGACACTGTCACTCACTGCTATGGACTGAATGCTTGCATCCCCCAAGCCCCTATGTTGAAACCTACCCCCCCAGTGTGATGGTATTACGAGGTGGGGTCTTTGGGAGGTGATTAGGTCATGAGGGAGCAGCCCTCACGAAGGGGATGAGTGCCTTTGTCCGAGACCCCAGAGAGCTCCACTGCCCTTCCCACCATGTGAGGACACAGCCAAAGACAGCCGTCTAGGAACCAGGAAGCAGGTCCTCACCAGACACCGAATCTGGGGTGCCTTGATCTTGGACTTCCCAGGCTCCAGAACTGTGAGAAATAAATGTTTGCTGTTTATGAGCCACCCAGGCAGTGGTTTTTGTTACAGTGGCCAGAATGGACTAAGACACCCCGCAGGTGCTCAGGACTCTTTCTCTCACACGCCAACACCTCCCGTTAGCTCCACCTCTACGTTACATCTGGAACTGGCCTTTCTCCTCGCCTTCACTGCTCGTGGCAGAGCCCAAGGCAGCCGCCGCCACATTCTGTGTATGTGTCTTGGCTTCCTCAGTCCAGCCTGACAGTCTGAGTGGTCCTTTGAATGTGTAGCACGAGTCTCTTCCCTGAGGAAGGCCTCTCCACACACTGCCTAGCTCATGCAGACACAAGCCCAAGTCCTTCTGCTTCCCACTTGGCCTCCGCAACCTGACTTCTGGCTCCATCTCTGACACCCTCTCCTCCCCTACCTAGAGCATGTTAAACCCACTCCTGCTCCAGGACCTTTGCACATGCCACTCCCGCTGCTTAGACCACCCTCCCCTGCTTAGACCATCCTCCCCTGCTTAGTCACGGCTCCTCAGGCATTCTCCAGACACCTCTCTATTGTAGCACACATACCACCCTCCACCCCACTGACTTTCCATCTCTTTTACCTGTGACTTTCTTTGGCATGCCACCACCACCTGACAGTCTAAAGCACCCCCATTTGGGCGCCTGGGTGGCTCAGTTGGTTAAGTGTCTGCCTTTGGCTCAGGTCATGATCCCAGGGTCCTGGGATCGAGCCCCGCACCTGCTCAGTGGGGAGTCTGCTTCTCTCTCTTCCTCTGCCCTTCCCCCCGTTCATATGTACTCTCTTGCTCTCTCTCTCAAATAAATAAATAAAATCTTTTAAAAAAATCCCACCCCCATTCATTTCCTGTCCTTGCCTCCCACTGGGATGAAACCCCTCAAGGGTAGGAATCCTATTTTACTGTCAAGTCTCTAGGCTTATAACCAATTACATGTTCAAATAATATTTGCTGAATGAATGAAAGAAAGTCTGGGGCTGTAAAGTAGTTTGTTCTTTAAAAATGTCTGAACATCTGTCGGTATGGGCAGGTTTCCTAGTTTCATCCCAGATTTGGATCCTCAAATCTTGGTGATTCCTCTTCTGGCCCCTGCCGAGGTCCATCCCTCATCTCCTCTGAAGTGCATTCCAGAAACAGCCAGGTGGCTGGTCTCCCGGCCCCTCCTCCTGTTGCCCACAGAGGGTCCTCCAGAGATGTACTTGAGACTGTGCCTGCTGAGTACCCTGGGGAGGCTCCCTGCAGCCTCAGACCAGCGTCCAGTCCCGCTTTTCACCCTGCCTGCCTTACCCTCTTGGTTGCACTGTCCTGTGCTTTTTTTCAGTTCCTGAAATGGGCCCCAACACCTCAGGCCATAACTTCCGTGTACCATAATTTATCATGACAGTGGTATTGGTCAAAACAACTGGAAGACAGGGAGGGCAGAGGGAGAAGAAACCACTCCCTACCCCAGTAAGTTTCCGACAGAACTACAGGCAGAGGAAGAATGTGAGGAGCCAAGTGAACGGAGGGGTGCTGGGAAAACCCTGCTGGCACATTCTGTCCACTAACCCAGCCAGCATTTGCAGGACACACATCGTAAGCCCTACGGTTGTTGGGATGGGCGCTGGGGGGGCAGAGGTGCGATGCTTAGTTCGAGGTGGGGGCAGATGATGGGCATGTAGTTCTATCCCAGAGTGGAGTATCCCCATGAAGCAGGGGAGGGAGCCAGAGCGGGAGCTTCTCTCACCTGGGGAGCTAGTCTTCAGTGAGGAAGCAAAGACATGCGTGAACGTCAGAGGAGAACATGGGCCTTGGCATGGAGGTGGGCAGTGTGGTCATTTCCAGGAACCACGGAAGCACAGAGGGGAAGGGAGGCAGACAAGAAGGAAGGCTGGATGCCACTCGGAGGAGCCCATGATTCAACAGGAACCCTGTGGGCAGCTGCTGAAGGAGTCTTAGTCCCCAAAGAGTTGGACCAGGTATGGAGCTTAGAAATACACTCTCCTGGCAATGAGGATTTGGAGGCAGGGAGAGCAGGTGGGAGGCTATTCCAGGCACCCGCTGGAGAAGTGATGACCAGGGAGAAGCCATGCAGGCAGCCTATCTTGGAGACCTGTTCGAGGTTTCGATGGGGTTGGCTGGCAGACAGCTCACGGGCCATTCCTGGGTGACTGGGACACTGCAGAACCATGCGAGAGCAGGAGGCTTCTGGAGGTGGTGGGGGGGCCTGATGGTAGAGGAGGTGGGGGCTGAGTGGTGGGAGGACAGAGCAGTCATGATGGGCAGTGTTATGCATAGGTGACTGGGCTACAGTCCCTGTTACTCAAGCACCAACGTGGGTGTCGGTACACAGGTACTTGGTAGATGTGATTACAGTCCACGATCGATTGGCTGACTTTTACCTAAAAGAAATGATCCTAGATGATCTGGGTGGACCTGAATCAATCCGTTGAAAGGCCTTATGAGCAGAACTGAAGCTTTCCTAAGAAAAGAAGTCATTCTACCTGTGGACAGCAGCTTTACCCCGTGCCTGAGAGTTCCAGCTTGTCCTACAGAGTTTGGACCTGCCAAGCCAGCCCCCACAATCACATAAGCCAGCTTCTTGCCATAAATCTCTTTATATATTATATATTCTCTTCTCCTGGTTCTGCTTTTCTGGTTGACCCCTGACGATACAACAGCTGTGATGGAACCAAGCCCAGCCCCTTGTCTGTCCCACCTCAGGTGAGGGTGCTTCTTTCCCTGCCCCCTTTTTTCAGGAGGCTTGTGGAGTTGCAAGAGCAAAGAAGAGTCTGTCTAGGGAAGGGCATTATGTACCTAGCCATCCTCTGTGCACACAGAGACAAGCACCCATAACTGTAGGACTGGATTCTTGCCTCTTAGAGACACCCAAACCCACCCAGCCCCATGTGCCTCACTTTATAAGATACCACTTATGGTATCCCTCTCTTTTGCCCAACCCTTGGGCAATTCCCTTTGGGTTTGACACATCACAGGAGAATGCCCATGCCAGTGTCTTTCTTTCCCTCTTAGTTCTGTCTCCCTGTTCCCCAGTAAGGGTTTGAAATATATGCCAGTGTTTTTAATGAAGAGCCCACTCTTTCTGCATATGCTTCCATTAACCAAAGTCAATCTCAGGAGTCCTGGGGGTGAGATCAATTCTGCTCCAGATAGCCGTGCCAACTTCCACTGCTTCCAATAGTATTTCAAACCTATCAGGAGCCCTTGGCAAGCCAAACATTTCCACATGGTTTACACACATTAATTAATTTAGCCTCATGCCACCATAGCGAGACAGGCGAGGGCAACTGGAGTGCACAGGTAGAGTTTATGGGAGGGGGACAGGTTCCCCGCGAACAGGGGAGGGGGGACCTTCCGGAGCAGATGCTTTCCTCCCATCCACAATGGGTGGTTGTCTTTTTCTTGGATGGAATCTGGACTGCTCAGTGGGAGAGCCTCCATGAAGCATGAGCAACACAAGCTCTGTGATCCCATCTCTGCAGTGTCTTCATGACTGTCGGGGGGGCCAAACCTCCTTAATGAGTATGCTTGGGGCAGCCCGCTTGGTCTGATATTGGCTCCCAAGGACGAAGTCAGGCAAACTGAACAAGGATGCTGCCTGCAAGGCTGCAGAGTGTGTAGGATCGGGGAGGGGGGAGAAGGAGGGGAGGCCGGAGGGAGAGAAGAGGCTGAAAGCTGGCAGTAACCGCACACTAGTTCTGTGCCAGGAAATGCATGAGAGTCCTCCTCGGTCCTCATCCTCACGGCAACCTGGCGAGGTAATTATTGCTGCTTTCTTCTTACAAAAGGTGAAACTGAGGCTCTGCCTGGCTTTAAAGTCTTTGCTGTTTCCTGTATATATGACTTCTCTCACATGGAAGGAAGAATTCAACTGCCAAGCTTGAAAGAGGCAGTGATGCTCAGTGGAGGGTACCTGGGTTCTAGCCCCAACCTTGTGACTTCGGGTAATTCACTGAATGTCTGAGTGTCTCAGTGTAGTTAATGGGTAAATGGACAGACAGTTGTTTTGTGCAGGGGCAAAAGCGTGGCATTTGAAATCAGACTGCCTTGTATTCTAGAATCTACTATCTCCCAGCTTTTATTTAAAATAAAACATCTATAATACCTATCTAATAGGGTTATTGATGAAATGAGATATTGTATATAAAGTGCTTAGTGCAGGGCT
The DNA here is from genome assembly GCF_004348235.1 of Phoca vitulina. NCBI lineage: Eukaryota > Metazoa > Chordata > Mammalia > Carnivora > Phocidae > Phoca > Phoca vitulina. The sequence goes on from NW_022589844.1 coordinate 183,575, forward strand.
GGCCACACTGTTAAATGCAAAATAAATGTTAACTATTATTAATTCCACATAGAGACTCTATGGAGATCATTTTTTTTAGCTCATTTTTAATGAGCTCCTGCTTTTTGCATAACATTACGCTCGGTACTATAATAGGTGTGCAAACACACTGAAAGGTTGTAGAGCATACTATTATTTTCATATGCAAGGAAATAGTTTAAAAAGCTGGTTGCACAAGTAGATAACTTTGTTGAGGAGATAGTTCAGTCAATGAGGTGGTCAGATTTTAAGGATTAATACAGAAAGGTTTCACAGAAGATTAAAAGTCTGGGCAGGGTTTGGAAAGAGGAAAGGGCGATGCTTTGGAGAAAGAAGTGTTCATTTCTGGAGAGTAGATAAAGTCTCACAGAAGGGGGAGGAAGTTGTGGGTTTGTGTGCATGCACGTGTGTGTTTGTCTGTCTGTCTGCACCTGGGTATGTGTCTGTGTGTGTGTATGCTTGTGTGCACATCTAGGTATATGTGTCTGTGTGTGTGCATGTGTGTGTCTATGTGTGCATCTGGAGATGTGTGTCTATTTGTGGGTGCGTGTGTATGTGTGCATGTGTGTGCATGTGCCTCTGTACGTGTGTGTGCACGTGTGTGTGTGTGTTTGGGGGGCACGGGGAGGGATGTTGGGTGGTTGCCTGGACGGAGCTTGTTCTGGTGGGATGTGACCGCTGCCCAGGCTGGAGTCAGGGTAATGGTGCGCCATGAGGTCCATGTGTGGGAGTCTCACTCTGGTAGCAAGACTTAGGCTGTAGGGTTCTTGGCTTGTTTCCTAGAGTTCCAGAATTGTGCACTAGAAGACATCTGGTTCAGCCTCCAGTCTATCAGGCTAGTAATATTTCCCGGTTTTTACAAGGAAGAGACTAGTAAGGTGCCAAGAGTTGTATGGACCTGTATCACTGAGCCTACCCTCTTGGGTGCTCCCCTCTGTCCTGCCACCTTCTGTTAGCAGAGGTAACAATCGGCCTGGGAGAGAGAGGATAGGAGGGTGTCAGGGAGCAAGGAAGGGACATGTAGTACCTTGCCATCCTCACAACAAAATAAGGACCAAAGAAAGCTTGGTGAGCAAGCCATGAAGTTAGTAGATAAAAACGTGGTGCCGTTTTCTGACTGGAGGAGGACTCTTCACTCTGCTTTCCCCCTAGCCCACGCCCCAGTCCCCTTGAACCCTGTATCTGATGTCCAATATTCTCTGATGTGTCCTATACTTAAAACCCCCGTTGCTATAGTACAGTTCCTAATACTCGGCATCCTTGAGTCCCCCAGCCTGGTACCCTGTCCTTGAGTTGTGTGTACCGTGGTGCTTCTCAAACTTCCCCTCTACTAGCAGTAAATAATCCATCTGCACGCATTAACCCTTCCCTCCACCCCCTCCTGCCCTGACTCTGCATTCTATTCTACTAGCATGCTGTGCACTGGTATTCAAGGTCCTCATGTAAATCACATTTAAAGAAAGAAACAGCACTGAACACTTCATTTGTTGAGACACCCCCCCGCCCCCACGCACAGGTGCTTTCTGCACTGACCAATGCCTCTCCCTCTCTGCTGGTCAGTCACAGTCCCAAAAGTATTTACTGAAGGAGCGTAGGGGCAAGATATCCTGAAGGGCGTGGTGTTAATATTGAGTGTACATAGCTAGCCTCTCGTTTTTACTTAACTCCAGTACTAAAGATCAATAAAAATAGCAAAGTTTTCCAAAAATCCTTTTATTCGTCCTTTGCATAAGATTGAGGAAATGCCTAGTCACCACATCTAAGAATAGTATTTTTAGCATTTCAGTGTTATTAACGTGATAATTCCTGGGGATTGCTGGGGGTGGTGCTGGAGATGATAGGAACGTTAAACCCTGTTCACCCCCAGCCAACTTCTGTTGCCACCACTGGTTTGGGATCCAATGGTGTCTTCTGTTCTATATTTGCACAACTTGGTATGGTCGTCGCTAGCCACATGTGGCCTATGAGCACTTGAAATATGGCTAGTCCAAACTGAGATGTGCCGTGAATGTAAAATACACACCAAATTTTGAAGACTTAGTATGAAAAAAAGAATGTAAAATATATCATTAATCATTTTTAATGTTGATTACATGTCAAAATGACACTAGTTTGTATATTAGGCTAAATTAAATAAATTATTAAAATTAATTAAACTTGTTATGTTTTATTTTTAAATGTAATATATTTGATTTTTTAAAACTTTTGTTTTTTACTAAAAGTTTAAAATTATATACATGATACACATTGATGGCTCGCTTTACATTTCTATTGGAGAGCCTTGGCCTAGAACCCTGAATCTTCAGTTGTTCCACAATACAGGTTCCAAGTGTCCCTTGGACTCTGTCAGATTGGAGAGCAGATCTGGGGAGTGTCTGATGTATTATCAACAGTCACTCAAAGGAATGGCTTCACTTTATTGCCCACCTCGTCTGTGTCTAGCCCTTATAAGGAATGATGCTTGCAGTAACATTATAGGTCACAGAGCTTGAGAGTCTGAAACCCAGACCCGGGGAGCTAGGGATTTGAGCCCAGCTCTGCGGTGCTGGGTGTCTACTGGGTCTCCCTGTCCCTGACCAGGCCCTTTGCCTCACCCTGTCAGAGGGAGCCAGACCAAAGAGGCCAGGGGTCAAGTGCTGCCCTTTCTGCTCTCAAATGCCTATTTCTCTTGGCTGTGCGAGGACTTCAGAGCCAGTAGGAACACGATACGGTGTGTTTTGGCTGTGAAGCAGAGCCCTGGGGACTAGGCTCCCGCCTTCCAGTCTAGGGGCTCAGGCAGCCTGCTTGGCAACTTGGGGGAATCAGCCTCCTCCATCTGCTTCCCAAGACGTAGATGGGGAGGGACCAGGAATAGGGCAGCCAGGTTCATGTGAAAGCTGTGTTTACGGTGCTCAGCCTCCAACTGGAAAGGAAATGGGTTCTGTCTGATATCCTGATGCTTGGTGTTGGCAACAAGGACATCAGAATATTTAGATGTGCAGACAGCTGGCTGAATTTTTATTTACTGTATAGGCGTTTGTAGACTCATAGACTGGGATGGGAAGGAGGGGAGGGACTGAAAGTTCTCGTGCAATCTTCTCATTTTCCATGTCAGACAAATGGAACCAGGAAGGTTAAATGTCTGTCCAAAGTCCCCAGCAAGAAGGTGGGAACTGCCACACTGGGCCAGTTCCTCCTGGGCAGCAGCCTTCCCGCCAGGATGTAAGAGAGGTGTTGGTGTTGACTGTTCCTGACCCCAGTGATCACCGTATAGGCACGACTGCCCCTGCCAGGGACGTAGACATACTGGACTCTCTGGTCCTGTGGCAGCTGGCTGGCACCCGGCTGCTGCAAAGATTTCAATCCCAGGGCTTCCCGTGGCCCCAAAGACTGTGTACCTTCCCTAGGACTCCCAGCGAGATCTAGTGGTTCTGCTGATGGGTGGCAGGAGGGCTAGCCTGGGCCGCAGCTGTGAAACTGATGAAGTGTCTTTGACCCTTCCAGCTGCCCTCTTATGGGTACCTCCTTTGGTGGAGGAAAGCAATCAGGTAAATAGCCTAGAGCCTTGCCACTCAGAGTGTGCTCCGTGGACCGAGGCAGTCCCCGCAAGCTTGTTAGAAATGTGGAACCTCAAGCTCCTTCACAGACCAATTAAGAATCTGCATTTCAACAAGATTGCTAGGGAATTTGTATGCGCCTTACAGTTTGAGAAGCCCTGGTTTAGAGTGTTAGTGACTTAATGCCACCCATGCTCAGGGGCTGTTTACATATCAAAAGGGTAAGGAGAAAGTGTGAAATGTTTATTTCAAAAAGTATATCTCCAGTGGGGGTGAGAAGAAGAAGAATTAAGACCTTCTCCTCTGACATGGCTATTTAGGTCTGTGTGCTTTGGGGGTGGGGGGAGGGTGGTGGGCAGTGGGAGAGCTCAGGCTCTAGAGCCCGATTGTTGAGATTCATATACTGGCTCAGCCACTTAGGTCAGTTATGCGATCTTAGCTGGCTATCAGACTTTGAGCAGTTTGCCTCAGTTTTCTCATCTGCAAAATGGGGATAATGGTATCACTACAGCATAGGGTTGCTGTTAGGATGGAATGATTGAAGTCATGTCAAGTTCTTGGAACAGTGCCTTAGCATTGTAACAGTCACAGTCAGCTTTTATTCTGATCCTTTTCCGTGCATGACGCTATCCCTGGTAACTGGGTATAGAGGTGCTGGGCAAGAGATGTTGGGACCCTGTGACATTCTTATTTCAGGGACCACTGCATGGATGACAGGTGGGCCACGACATTCTGTGTGCCTTTCCGTTCCAGGGGTCCAGACTGGGGTGCCAAGACATGTGGGGGAAGAGGGCCCCACTTGGCTTCCTGCAAGGTGAACTCAGCACATACATGTGAACTCCTTCAATTGCCATGTCCTGTGGAGGTTTCCAGAAAGCAAAACCCATGAACCTCCAGGGAGCCCTCACCCTGATCTGTTTGAAAATAAACATGCGATAGTTTTATGATGTGAATTATAGTCCAATAGGAAATGAACTTGGAGTGTCCAACTTCTTTAGGATAGACTGTTTCATAGCGGGGGGTGCGGAGTCTAGGCCTATGAGTTCATGCAAAAAACCATGTCATCAGCAGCTCTGATCTGGGTCAGACGGAGTGAAGATCTCTGCCTCATTTATCCAGGGAAGTGGCATGCTTTGCTGGAAAGAACTAAACTGGGATTCAGGAGCTCTGGGTTTTCTTTCAATGTGGTGGACCCTGGGTGAGTGAGTCAGTCTCTCTTCTCGCTGCCCTCGCCACCCCCCCCCCAGCTCTGAAATAAGGGGCAGAGTCTACATATCCTCTGGGGACTGCTGGGTCTGCTGTGCTCTGAAACAATGATCCCAGCAGGGAAACTGGTCCCAGTGGGACGTTCGGTGCCTCGACAGGGAGAGGAACCATGGCGACCACCTCCCTTTCTGGGGAGCGTCAAACCCGGAGAAAGCCTGGTGCTGCCGGGGTCTGAAGGAGGCTCATGCCCACACCTAGAAATCTGCCAGCTCTTCAGAATTCCCAGGGCTTCTCCATGCTTCCCTCAATAGGGCCTCCTGCCTCCCAGCCCTGCCCCAGCCTTGTCACTTCCCCCTTCTTCGGCAAGCTAACCAAATTCTCTCTTCATGGACAGTTCAATGGAAAGTTAGTCTGAAACGACAGTATATCATATTTCATGAATTTAATAGGGTTTTCATGATTTTACAAAGTGCCTCCACCAGGCACTCACAGCTGGAGGCAGCTCAGCAGGAGGCTGAAGCCCTGCATCTGGGTTTTTCAACTCTTGCCAAAATCCATTGAATTTGATCCGGAATGACCATGAATCTTTGGAATGTACAGTCCCTTTTCTCTTGCCTTATCCAAATAAAAAAAGGGGAGGGGGGGAGGGTGGTGCGGGGAAATGTCCTATGAGAATTCCATATGGAAACACTAAACGTGCATTATAAAGGATTTCCTATAAACAAAATCACAGTCAGAGATGTTGGACCCTCACCGTGTTGAAAACAAAGGGCCCTTGTGTGTGTGTTTGTGTGCACTTTAAAACATATACATGTATTCATTCGGGGTACCTGGCAGCCCCCTTCCTCTCTCTAGCTAATTCTCCCCTTTCCATCTTCCCCGCCCCCAAAACTAGCCCCAAACTCCTAACAAGAACAAACTTTAATCGTTCTGCGCAGTAAATCCCCTACAAATAAATATCCAGGGCAACTTCAAACGCGCTAAATTGGAAGCACATGGGAAGAACGGCACGGTCCTGGCCGAGGCTGCAGAGTTGTAATTTACTGTTATGATCTGCCATAAATGTGGGCCATAATGAGCAGAGTTTGGGTTTCCCTTCTGTGTATCAGAAAACTGCAGGTTTAAGTTTTTTCACATTCTTTTTTCTCTTTCGCTTTGCTTTTGTTTGGTCATCAAACTTCACATTTAACACCCCCTAACCCTCGCTGAACGGAAAAGGACAACCACAGTCTAAACAGACCTTCTTCTTCCTTTAACCTCTCCCCGCTGCTGCCCTGCTGCAAACTGTGCATGACTGTCCTGTCTTTCCCTCTGCTGTAAAAGAATTATGGTTTAGGGTTTATAGGGTTTAAAAAAAATGTGTTCTATCACCAGAATGGGAGAAATGAGGCTAAACCACCTCTGGGCCCTCTAATGGTTTTATCATAGAATTATAGCTGGAATGGGCTGGCAGGAACCTGGAGAGGTCATGAATTCCATCCCCCTGCCTCCACACTGCTTTTTCTACAGCACCGAGGTCCATGGGTATCCACCTTCTCCTCAGAGATCACCCAGAGAGGAGCTCCTGCAACATCCTCTAGTAAGCGAACCCCATCTCCACACTCACGATACAGAAAGTCTCTCACGAGTCCTGTGGAAGTCACATGATTTAAGGCCATTTCTCCTTATTCCATCCTGGGGGATGGCTGACTTGTAGATGTCATCCTTTAGGATGACTTTATTGGGGAGAACGCCTCCAGCCAAGTGGGTGGGAGAAACTCTTTCTGGTTTCAAAAGGAAGGAACCCAATGCCAAGTTCCCTGTGCACAGAATTGCTGAATGCCAGGCTCAGAGGCCATCCACTCCAACTGCCCCTGTGAGCTGGGGACCCGTGAATAGTGCTCCTGCCTGGCTGACTTCCAGCCTGGACCCAGGTCCTTCCAGGAATCAAGAGTCCACCATCTCCCCAGTCTGTTCCCTCTACTTTCAGAGAGCCCTCCTGATCAGAAAGCTGCCTCTCCTACTGAGCCCAGATCCACACTCCATTCCTCCCCTTTGCTGGTCCTCACTCTGTTCTCAGGAGCTACATGGAAGAATGTGAATCCCTCTGAATGACAGTCATGTTCATTATCCTATCAGATCATTATCATATTTATGTGCTATCATTATCATGTTCAGATCATATCATTATATCCATATATCATTATCATATTCATCCCTACTTTTCCCTTTATATGAATTAAAAAACAACAACCCAGCTTTTTAATCCCCCCCCCCCATTTCAATATATGGTCTGGACCACTCGGCAGAATCTGGTCTTTGCTTGTTCTACCTACAAAATGGGGATAATTTTGCCATTCACTCCTACTGTCTAGAATGGCTGCAAAGATTGCAAAGCAGTGCAGTTTTATCCCCTCTGCATTTTTTCTTCAGCACCAGCACAGTACTAGCATCAGCTGGTGATGGTGGGGAGCCTCCACGGTTGCTGATCTTCACTATCTGCACCTGCCTTTCCTGGCCGTGTGGGCCCTGGACCAGCCACTTCACCTCTCCGGGGGTTGCTTTCTTCCTCTGGGAAATCAGAGAGCTGGATTAAATGACTTCCAAGATCCCTTCTAGTTCAACAGGCTCACGAGGGCAAGTGTTCATGCCAGCTGGAGCCAAAGCCCTGGAAGCTTCTGTATCTCAGATCCTACTGCCCTCTGCTCATCTATCAACTGGTGCCAACGGTGCACTAGACCGAGGAGAAGAAGGCGTGGCTCTCGCCTGCTGGGAGCCCACCTTCTGGTTCAGGAGCCAAGAAATACACAGAGGACAGAATCAGAGGATGGATAACCATGTGCCCCAAAGGGTATCCTGGAAGGAGGTTCTTTCTCATTCCCAGGGTTGGCACACTGGGTATGCGGCAGTATATGGCAAACCACGCATTATCAGTAACAGTTAAGGTACTGAGTTTGTGAGTGCATAATTAAAAAGACAAAACAGAATAAAGACTTTTTCCTATGACGTCATTCCCACCCATGCACATTCTACTACAGGTCCTTAAAGTGGTAGATAAAGGGGCAACATTGTAGCTGGCATTTTAGCTCCCTCCAAATCCCTTTCTGCCCCCCACCCCCACCTCTGGGAGCCCCATTCAGCTTGCAGGTGGCAGTAGCCAAAGGCTGCAAACCACTGACACACATGACTAGATTGAAGGATGGTGGACAGAACCTGTAACCTCTAATGGAAGACCAGGGTCTCAAATGGTGCAGTCCGCTGGGGCATGGGGGAGGGCCTGGTTGGAGCCCCCATTGTGCATCACCTGGATGATTGCCACAGCCTGCCATTCTGCCTCCACTCTACCCCTCTACCCCTACAGAGTATTCTCCACCAGCAGCCAGAACGAGTGTTTGAAAACACAATTTAGATCATGTTGCTTCTCTGCTCTGGATCTTTCAATCCTTTTCCATCACACTGGGAACACAATCCCAATCTACCAAGGCCTCCACAGTTTATGAGAATTAGCTTCTAGCTGTCTCTATCACCTAACTTCCCACCTCCTCTCCTTTCATGCTCCACTCCTTAGCCACACTAACATTCTTATGTTCCTTGGACAAGCCAGGCACACTCTTGCCTCAGGACCTTTTGCACTGGTTGGTCCCAGATATGTGACTCATTCCCTTACACTGAGGTCATTCTCAATGCTTAGAGCAGCACTCCCTGACATTCTCTCCCCTAGCCTACTTCACCTTTTAATAGTATTTATTACCACTTGACAGTGTATTATATATTTATTAGCATATTTGTTTATTGCTTGTCTTTGTCATAGGAGGACAGAGAACTATATCTTGTCTGCCTCCTTATTTCCAGCATACTCAATAAGTACATGTTGAATGAATAAGTGAGTGAATGAATAAAGCCTTACTTTTCCCAGTGAGAGATGTCACAGGGAAAGCCTTGAACCTGCGTGAAGTGTGAAATAGGGTATAACCAGTCCCTGTTCAGGAGGAGGCAGTCCAGGGACTCACACTGATTGGAGCCATCCCTGTGTTGGATAGGCTATCAGAGCATCTCCTGAAAATGGCTCATGAGGAGGGAGAAGGGACAGGTGAGGCCTGGGGGATGTCAGTGGGGGGGGGAGTGGTGTCAGGATTGGAGCAGACGCCAGGAATGGGAGGCTAGGGTTCACCAGACGGAGAAGAGCACCCTGTTTCAATTCTATTCCCTGGGCTCAGAGCTCCAGGAGGACTAAGCTGGCTGTACCTCGAAAGGGGAAAAAGGTAATTTGGGTATGCCTATGAATAGGAATGTTTCTAGGATCTTGGCTATTAGTCTTTGTTTCAGGTATTAATTTTTATTGATAGGAGGTTGGAATCTTAGAATGTTAGAGCTGGAACGGTGTCTATTCATTCATTCATTCAACCAATATTTGTTGAATACCTGCTATGTGCTGTTTTAGGCATGGCAAATATATCCAGCTAAGAAAACAGACACGAATTCCTTCTCTTTATGGAGCTTATATTCTAGAGAAGGGAGATAAACATCAAAATACATAAATAAAAGTATGCTAGGAGGAGTAATTACTATGAGAGACAAAATAGGGGAGAGGGCTTCAGCTTAAACAGGGCCCTCACGGAGGGGTGTCAGTTGAGGGTCATGGGGACCATAAGAAGGTCATTGTGGCTGAAGCCTAGAGAATGGGGAAGAGGGGGAGGAGATGGTGCTAGAGAGCTGGGGTGGGAGCAGTTTGACCGTGGGGGAGGGAGGAGGCCATGGAGCTTGCTCATAGAGGATGACATGATCTAGCTTATGCTGGTTACTTAGATGGGCCCTTTCATTCTAGTGACAAGGAGAAGGCCCAGTGAGGTAACATGACTTGTGCACGGCCCACTTCTGACAGGTCCAAGTAAAGAACCCAGGTTTTCTGGTTTCTAGTCTGCATCTCTCGCTAAGGTCTGCTGCTTTTGAACTCAACACTGCAGCATTTAACATTTTTCCAGAGCATTTTCATCAATATCATTTTGTTCTATCAGAAGCCTACTGCCAGATTCTCAATGTCAGATTACAGAAGGATAAAGCAAACTCCAGAGATTGTGGGATTTTCTGGAAGTCACACAGAGCTGAGCTGGAACCCATGACTTCTGATGCCCGGGTCACTGCCTTGGGAGTTGCGGACTCTCCTTTCAAAAATGAAGGCCTGAGGCTTCTGTGCAGCAGCCTACCTCCTCCACTAATCAACAGGTCCATTTCTGACCACTTCCCATTCACATTTAGCTTCTGAAAAGTCCAGCTTCATTATCTGTGCACCCACACTCTCTAGCAGTCACGTGATGGGAGGAGCAGTCGGTGGGGGGGTAGGGGTGGGATGCAATTTCTGATCCTAAATTGGCATGTGGAACAGAGGGAACAGTGCATCTGGGTGTTCACTGGCTGCCTTCAATCCTAACCTATGAAAGCTGGAAAGAAGGTGTAATAATTAATAAGTGCTCAGGATCCTGACAGTGTAGCCACATGGGCCAGAGCGGAAACAGACCTGCCTCTGAAATTAACACAGCCCATGGGAGAAATGCTGTTTCTGCCTAAAGTTGTAAAAAGGCAACAGCATTCAAAAAATCATTGACAACATCCTAAAAATGACAGATGTTCACGTCACGATGTCTCTGTATGGCTCTGACTCTGATTCTAGACTTGTGCTGTCCCAAATTGGGAGCCACTAACCACATGCAGTCCATTCCAGGGGAGATGTGCTGCAGTGTCAAGTACACATTGGCATTTCAAAGACTAAATAGGAAACCAGCAATGTAAAATAGCTCGTTAATAATCTTTTGTAACAGGGTGCCTGGGTGGCCCAGTCAGTTAGGCGTCTGACTTGATTTCGGCTCAGGTCATGATCTTAGGGTCTTGAGATGGAGCCTGGAGTTGGGCTACGGCACAGAGTCTGCTTGAGATTCTCTCTCTCCCTCTCCTTCTGCTCCTTCCCACCCCTGCTCTTTTCTCTCTCTCTCTCTCAAATAAATAAATAAATCATTTGTAAGGATTAGATGTTAAAATAATATTCTGGATATACTGAGCTAAAACATTAAGATTAATTTTGGCTGTTTCTTTTTACAATTTTAGTGGGACTAGAAAATTTAAAATTACATATATGTCTTGTATTCAGTGGTGGGCTGGAACCATATGGCTCATGAGAGCCAACTGTGTACCCTTCTGCCCAACTCTGTGTCTAGTGAGTTCACGTTGGTGCCAGTGGCAGGGTGGGAATGGCATAGGGAACAGCAAAGGGTGGTAGCAGAAAGAGCACATGGCTAGTGGCTTGCTATGTGACCTGGCAAAATCATCCCCTCTCTGGACCTCAGTTTCCTTGTCTCTAAAATGAGCAAGTTGGACTCAATTCTGTGTGTTTTAATGTTTATTATATTTGTTGATTACTTTATATTTTCTTTTAAATTTTAAACACGTGACTAGAATATTTTCTATTTCTCATAAAATAAAGGCTAAATGAATTTATTTTGTACTGATGTGGCTTTGGTCAGTATCACAAATGGCTAGTAGCACATAATGGAAAATAAAAACCTTTCTCATCTTTGCACTTTATACCTTTGTTCTGATATGACTGGCAATACTAAGACTGAAAGCGTGGAATTTCTAACCCTGGAGCAAAGGGATTTGCATATTTTCCTGGCATCTCTGGCCCCATATCATTTCCTTCCTAATTAGTCAGGGGCTCTGTTAGTCTGTTCTGCAATCAGGGATTGTCCTATTTGGTGCCAGGGGTAGAGACTGGGTTGCCTGGACCAGATGTCCATGGTGAATCCTTCCTTTTATCATCTCTGTGGCCAGGGGGTTCTTGTTGCTTCCAGAATCAGTGGGACAAGAGCAAAAGTCTTCTGAACTGGATGGTATCTTGCATATTGTATTGGACCATTTCCCTTTTTATCTATAGCTCCCTCTTTGGGTCAGTCACTCTGCCCACATCTATCAGAAAGTGCTTCTAGATGACTAGATGACATCTTTTGTCCTGCTTTTTTTCTTCTCTGCCCTAGAGCCACCGGTGGCTTCTTGGGGCAGACAGAGCACACATTTCCACTGGGTAAGTGAGGCCTCAGCTTTGCTTCTGCAGCTTCACAACTCCCCACCATCCTCTAGGCTGCCCCCCAAGACTCTCCCTGTTCCTCACCTTGATGAATCTGATCACCACAGCTCCAGAGACACCTACGGTTTCCTTTCTGCCATCTCAGTTTTTCAAGACTCTGAAAGTCCTCTCTTCGTTTCCCTTAGTCTCTAACCTGCACACCTCTGAAGCATCTATAAACACTTGCAGTGGGTCCTCTCTTGGTCCCTCCTGTCTTTATGTTGTCTTCCAGAACAGGCAGGAAGACTGGGAATGCAGGGATCTCATAGGTGGAGGAGTGAGGTGACACTGCTGCCTGCCCACAAATGGACCGCACGACACTGGACATGGTGTTTCACCTCTTAGGCAGCCTCAACTGCTTTGTCTATAAGATAGAATAATACTGCCCGTCTTCCTTTATTCTTGGAATTGGACCTCTCCTGGGAGAGTCTGACATGTGTACAATAACTAAACAATGAACTGCATGGTGGCGGTGTCCTACAACTCACAGCACTGGGATCACACTTCCTCCCCTCAACCCCTGCCATTTAAGGGAGTCCTGAAGGTTATTCTGACTCCAACACCATGTCTGGAATTTTGGCTGGGAAATGTGGTGCTAACAGAGGGGCAACTGGATTTATTAACTTTCAAATCTAAGGCTTCTGAGTTGTAAGGAATGGGGAGCAGGCCCATGAGTCCTTAATGATAGGTTATAGAGACTCTATTATGGGAGGTGTGCTGGTTTTAAAACATGCTCACAGGGGCACCTGGGTGGTTCAGTCGTTAAGCATCTGCCTTCGGCTCAGGTCAAGATCCCAGGGTCCTGGGATCGAGCCCCGCATCGGGCTCCCTGCTCAGTGGGAAGCCTGCTTCTCCCTCTTCCACTCCCCCTGCTTGTGTTCCCTCTCTCGCTGTGTCTCTCTCTGTCAAATAAATAAATAAAATCTTAAAAAAAAACATGCTCACAAATTCTTTGCTACCCTTCCATCAAAAGCTGGAGTCCAATTCTCCTTTTTTTGATTATGGGCTGGCCTTAATGACTTGCTTCTTACAGACTGAAAGTGACAAATGATACTGTATGACTTTTGAAGCTAGCTCATAGAAGGCAATGTTAATGTCTACCTGGCTCTGTATGGCTTTCGACACATGCCTTTGGAGCCCTGAGCTACCATGTGTATTAACCATGTTTGTTATTTTCTATATTTTGATGCTTGACATCTGGAAACTTGCTGACCCTGGAGGGATTGCCCTCATCAGGATTAGCGAATTCCTAGAGATGGCAAACAACTCACCTGGGAGTGCAAACTAACCAATATGGGGCCCATATCCTGACTGCCTCCTTTAATGGGCTCTCACATTCTGGGCCACTATGCACTTGCTCTAATCATCCTAGGGCCAGTTACTGGACAACTAAGAGGCAGCTCCTATGCCCCAGAGCCTACTGAATTTATTCAAACTAGCCAATCCTGAGGCTGCATCCTCTGCCTCACCTGTTCCTTCCCACAGAAATACAATATAGGCTCTTGCCTACATCCCACCCCTCTCCTACCCCTGACCAATCCTGGTGCTTCCCCATGTGGCACCTTCTTTTTAAGATCTGTCAGTGTAACAAACTATCTTTTCAAAGGTAATTGTCTCTTGATCCACTGGCCTCACCATACTACATAATAATACAACCTATATTTTGAAACACCATGTAAGAAGTCTGGATACCCTGAGGCCGCCATGCTGGAAGGACCATGTGGAGAAACGACGGAGAGAGGAAGGGATGCCTGAGGAGCCCCAGCTGTTAAAGCCTGCCCAGCCCAGGTGCTGGATATGTGTGGGAGCCTTTGAGAAGACCCTGCTCCAGCCACCTTCTGACTGCAACCTCATAGAAGGTCCCAAGCAAGAACCACCAGCCAACCCCAGAACTATGAGAGATAATCATATTAAATGACTCTTGTTTTGTAACATAGTTTGGATGTTTTGTTAGAGAAACACAGGTATCTGAAATAGAAGGGTGATCAAAGTGAATGGTTCTGCTAATTACATTCCTGTTCCCTTTGACCGCCGAATCCCTGCTCATGCCTTTTTAGGATCATTTAATTCCTAAAATTTGAAATTCCTCCAATTCTAGCAAGATGCTGTAGACTGCCCTCACCCCCACTCCACAGCGCCAGTGGTAGCCCTCTTGTATTGCTTAGTGCGGTGCCTCAAAGACAACATCTCAAACTATTTAGAAATACTTCTAGGGGCACCAGGATGAAATTTGGAGCTCAGCATGGTCAATCTGGAAAAAAAAAAAAAAAGAGAGAGAGAGAAGGGGGGTGGTAAAGAAAGAAAACAAGACAAACTAGGCTTTCAAAGAAAATTGAGGATCTGGAGAGCCTTCAACTATTTTGATTTATAGTTAAACATTTCTTGAGATTGAAGTCTTGATTAGCCCAGTCCTCTCAAGTTCTGCCTTAGCCCTGATTTATGGGAAAGCTAGGCCCGAACAAAATGAAAGCAAAATGAGGTATTCTTTAAAATTACCTTGGAGCACTTGAAGGAGGGCACAAGTGCTAACGTGGAGATTAAAAGGGAAGTGATGAGATGAGTTTCTGAAGCCCTAGATCTGCAGATGCCTGGCAGTGTGGGGAGGGGAGCCTGTGAAGGATGGGCTATGATCTCTGCAGGTGAGACCCCTGCAGGATGCTTTGTTTGGTTTGGCTTGCCAGAGACTGAGCTCTCCATCAAAGGGTGGCCCTGCGAGCCCAGGCTGGCATTTTGATTCAGTGACTCTTCCATCACCAGCTGGAAGGGAGACATTTCTAACACGGAGACAGCTATAGGAGTGTGGAGGGAGGGGGCTGGCTGGCAGTGGGTTGGGATAGTAGAATCCAGACTCGTGGTGGCTCAGGGGCTGAATCACTATTAGATCAGGCAGGAGGAGCGCCTGATCCAGCTCCCTACTCTGACTGTCTTCCAGCCATGCTTTCCACATGGGCAGGAAAGCCATGGGGCCAAGAAGATGTGCTCACCCACCCACTGTTCTCTTCTAGATTTCACCATTAGTTCCTGGGATCCATAATTCCCTGACATAATGGCTCCAAGCTCACTTCCAGGGGCTGCATGGACCTCCTCCTTGGTCCATCCTTCTGAGGACAGACGGCATCCTAAGATTTGAAGGGTGGCCAAGTGGTGGCTATTTACAGGAGCCTGTGGAGGCGCTTGGACACATTGTCTGGGATGTTCACTGTATGAGCATAAGGCCTTTAATATGTGGGTGGAGCCAGGGTGGAAAGAAAAGAGAGGTATATGGCAGAGGCTGGAACCTACACATCCCCAGGCCTCCAGGTTTGGTACAGAAAACAGAATTCTGAGAATTTTAAATTGAAACTTGGCTTTCTAGGTTGATATAAAAGTATATCTATCAATGGAGGAGGAGGGAACATATTGTATTTGACAGTTGTTATCTTTATTTATAACTCTTATATATGTAGCCATATGGCACATGTGGGCCTCCATATGTACTCTTGTCCTGGTCCTGCAAATATTAGGAGAGGTCTGTGCAAAGGGCAGGGGCAGAGCATGCTGTTGGTCTGCTGTGTCAGCGGCAGGGAGCTTGGGCTTTCCCCAGCCTTATCCCTGAGGGTGGGATGCTACTGTTGTCAACTTTAACTTCTCTTACACCCCCCTCCCTGACCCCCACCCCGGCTCAAGAGTCAACAATGGCTGTTCTCATCTCCAGGAAGAGCCCTGAAGACTTATGGCACATTCTGGGCCCAATCTGCTGTCCTAAGCCTACCTCCCATCTCTCTTCTTCACCTCCACGAACCTTCTGTGTGGTAGCATAAATCTCTTCACTGCTCCTCCCTACTCTCCTCTGCCCCCCACCCACCCACATGCTCTCTCTCACAAGTAAGCAGTTTCCTTCCTCTCAATTTACTCATGACACTTATTCTGCCTCAAGTACCTTTCCTCCTCTTCTCCACCCATCCAAACTCAACCCATTTTTAAAGATTTAGTTCACGTTGAATTTCTTAAACTGTGTTTATTCATTAATTCATTCATTCAATGACTAATCAGTGAAACTCTGACATGTACCAATTCCTGGATTATAGCCATCTGGACACTTTTTCTACTGTAACTCACCCTGATCTTAATTTTCCTAATTTTTACTTCATATAACACCATTACTACCAAATTTTAACAAAATTTCAACGTTGCTTTCTTAAATTTTCTTATAGATTTTATATCTAAACTGGATGACATATTTCTTGTGAGCATGAGCTCTCCGTTGGGTCATTTTTATATCCCACTCATTGGCCAACAGTGTTTAACAGTATAGACCCATTGATTGAGTGATAGGCAGATTGATGGAGGAACCAACTGATTTGCCGCCAAACCCCCTTCCTTGTAAAGGAATTTGCAAAGAGCTTGGGTGGTCTGGCTTCCATTCTCTCCTTGCCATTTTTTTTTCTCATTCTGCTGGATTATTTCTAATCTATTTTGCATCTATCGTGCCTGAATTTATTTCAACTCCTTTGAACATATTGATATTTTGGCTTGAAGTCTTAATAACAGTGATTCTTTACTACAAATTTGAGTTTTTATTTGTAATTTATACCAAATTACCCTTATAGACAAGCATGTGTTGAAATAAATAGGTTAAGTCATTTATTATTTCTTATTATTTCCATACAGTTTTGGCTTGCTTTTCTAACATCTCTTCTATTAGGCCTGAAGTCTCTGTTTCTATCTTTTTTCTTTCAGGAAATAGCTTGTATTAGAATGGAGGTCCTCAAAAATGTGCTGCCTGGCCCAGTACCATCAGCATCACCTGGAAACTTGCTAGAAATGCGATTATCAGGACCTGGCCCACATCTACTACTTGAACAAGGCTTCTAGGTGATTCTGATGCATTAGCTAAAGTTTGAGAACCACTCTATTAGTTGAAAGAACACTGAGTGGGCAGGATAGACCCTGAATTTTGGCTCTAGCTCTATTATTAAAAAGCTGTATGACTCACTCTGGGTCTTAGGTTCCTCGTGCCAGTTCTGTCTGTCTTGGTGTCTTTGGGGATAAAGATGAACTATTCTCCTTTTAGGATTTTTTGTTTTTGTTTTTGTTTTTTACTGGTGACATGGTGAAAATAACAATATTTACAAGGTTGTTCTAAAGACAAAATAATTTGTTTTTATTTTATTAAAAAATAATAAAGATCAAATAATTCATCCCATGCACATCCTTACAGGATTCTCTTTCGAATCTCAGAATTCTCAAGAGAGCCCAAGTTCTCATTATTTTACATAGGATGACACAGCAAGAAAGTTTGGTTTCTACCACATGTAAGTGTTGTAGCTCACTGGGAAATGCACACACACATGCTCATGCATGTATTTGAAGTGTCCTAATCAATGTACTTGTGATAGCAATAAACCCAGGAGAGGAAGCAGCTTCTGAGAGCTGTAGTGGTCACACAGAGATGTTTTCTGAGTTGAGACATAAAGATTGGCTACGGAGAGACAGATGGGGGGAAGGGCACTTCTGATCAGCCTCGGTACATGCCAGGATTCAATATGCACACTAAGATGGGGGTGCAGAGGAGGGACAGTGAGTATATCAACTACCAGCAGTTGGGTGTGTGTAGAGAGATATAGTGGAAGAAAATTTGAAGGGGATATTGAGGCCAGTTGTTGAGGATCTTGATGGTAGGCAAAGGAATCTGGAAACTCTGAGGGAGAAAACTAGCATTGCAGGTCACTGGTCATGATTTAGATTTCTCCAGGGTCAGTGGGCTATTCACCTGGTAATGTGCTGGGGGCATCTGATCACATGCTTTCAGGAAAGAGGACAGAAGTCTGAGGCCTGAACCCTTGGAACCTATCTTGGGAACTGCCTTGGCTGGCTCAATGGAGCCAGTCTGAATGCATATGTTTTAATTAACTCCTAATAGCTTTAAAGACTAGGCCAGCCACAAAGTTTCAGATACCCCAGAGGAAAGGAAGCAAGTTCATCATAGCAGTCCTGGCTACACAGGATCACTGGAGAGCTTTAAAAAATCCCTATCTGGGGCACCTGGGTGGCTCAGTTGGTTGAGCGACTGCCTTCGGCTCAGGTCGTGATCCTGGAGTCACGGGATCGAGTCCCGCATCGGGCTCCCTGCTCGGCGGGGAGTCTGCTTCTCCCTCTGACCCTCCTCCCTCTCATGCTCTCTGTCTCTCATTCTCTCTCTCGCAAATAAATAAAATCTTTAAAAAAAAAAAAAATTTTTTTTTTTAAAATCCCTATCTGGGCCCTACCCCAGAGATCTTGGTTTACTTGGTCTAGGGTGGGGTCTGTGCACTGTATGTTTAAAGGCTTTCCAGGTGATTCTGATGTATAGCCAGTGCTCTGAACTGTGGCCCCTGGAGAGTCCAGCAGATATAACTGTAGGTCTCAGATAATGTTTGATCAACCCCAACAACTTGTAATGTATTATGCTCAATGAGGAAATGTTTCTGTTGTCTCAGACATCAGTTGTCTCTGATTTTTCATGGCTCTTCAAATAATGCAGCAGATTGCCATGGTCTTGGCAGGCTGGGGAGTCTGGCAGACATGAGTGATCTTGGCTGGTGTATCAAAAAATATGGACCCAGAAAAGAAAACATAAGGTGAGGTGGAGCAGTGGAAAGGACTCTGGGTTGGACATCTGAAGACTTCTACACAACACCAGTAAGGAGTCAGGAACTACAGATCAAGACTGCAATTGTAAAAACATTGTCCGACTTCCTAGACTTTATAACCATCACATGTTTATTTTTTATACTTCCTTCTGTAGCTCCACAGAAACTACCAGTAAATCTTTGGAATTGAAAAAGGATGGCAGGCTTGTTGTCAGGGCCTGAAAGGAAAACTGGAGGGATCTGTGGCACAGTGTCTTGGAGGGAAGGGACTCCCAGGCCAGGCCTGGGTAGGGACAATTTTCAAGAGAAAAGAAAATATGGCTGCTCAGAAGGGAGCCAGGAATCTCTTGTGGCTCCATTGTGCTTAAAAGTACAACTAACCCATCACCTGGCACACAGAATTTATTTAAAGAAATAATTGTTGAATTGACATGTGTTCTAGTCCTGGCCTCCATTCCTTCTGGGTTGGGTGTCCTTGAGCATCTTCTTTATTCATTTAGTGTTCCTCCTCCAAGTGGGGTAAATTGTAACCCAATTTCCAGTCTTCAGGAGGTGCCCCAAAGGCATGGGCAAGTGAACTGATAAACTGAAGGAGCCTAGGATTAGAGGTTAAAGTGACATGCCTTTGATGACATCGTTTCCCCAAATCTCAAGTTTTAGCTTAAAAATTCACATATGATGTGTATTCATTCACTCATCAAAATTTTACTGAGTGTCTATGACAAGCATGGCACTACCCTAGAAACTTGGGATTCAACAAGGAACAACCAAAATAAAGAAGACCCTCGTCTCGTGTTGTTTTTTTTCTAGTGGAGGGAGACACAATAAATTCTGTAATTCATCTGTGTTTGTTTAATATAAAAACAAGGAAACATTATTTATAACTTCAAATTCCTTAACACCCCCTCGGCCCTTGCTTCATAATCTTGGTGTCACATGAGGCTCCAGGAGGAGGGCCAGGGTCCAGGGCCCTGAGTGTCATGGCATACTGCCAAAGGCATGTGGTCTCACATGGCAGAACTAAGAAAAAGAATATTGTGAGGATCAAGGAAAGAGATGGAAGTCACTCAGTTGGGAGACTTCAATATACTGTGTAAATATAAAGGATGAATATGAGTTTTAAGAATTTTATATTCCAAGTTACAAAATGCACTGCGTGCCAGGATATGGTGAACTTGTGCCTGTGAGCTATGAATTCTCTAAGCTTCTGTTTTTCTGTGACCCTCAGACCCCAGTATTGGGGTACATGGGGGCATGGGATGGCTTTTGAGTCAGATGTTGCCCAGTCTGCTTTGGGAGATATGAGGAAGGACCTGTGCCATGGTGCTTTAATATCCACCATAATCCATAAAGGGCTTCCTTTCAGGGTGAGGGTGGGGTGAGGGTTTGGGGAGACTACAGACTAGGTCTTTAAGAACATGTAAAATGTCATAGAACTTTAGAGCCAAAGGGTAGCCCAGAGTGGTTAAGTGTCAGGTTCAAGATCACACAGCTAATTAGGGGTGTAGCTGGAATGGGAAAAGAGAGCTGTTCTCCTATACTTCCTCTATGTTAAGAGGTGCTAACCTCACACCAGTCCATATCAACCCCTCCCCAGCTGGTACCCCTCAAAGCACACACTTGCTATCGGTTGAAAGATATGTTTTTCCTGCTTATCTGGAACAAATCGATACAGTTCCAGTTCTTCAGTCTTGACAACACTATGCTTAAGCACAGAAGGGAATGATGAGAAAGAATCAGTATTGTGGTTTAAAAGGCCACTGCAGGGCTTTTAGTCAAACTCTCTTGATTAGGGGTGGAGGTGGGTGGGCTACAGACTGCAGCCTGAAGAAGGAACGTGACTGGCTCAAGGTCACATGGCTGGTTAGCTGATGGCTGGGACACGAACTCAGAACTCAGGACTTCCATGCCAGAGCTCCGTCTCCCACTGTCATTGAAAGCTGATATTGTTGTGGACCAGCAGTCTTGGCAGACAGATTATTTAATGAGCCAAATTATTTTACCATAATGGCATGAACATTTCATAGTAAATCAGGTCCATTGTCACTACAGCACACCTAATTACCCACATGTAGTCAGCTAGGGTGAACTTTCCTCTTGAAATCACCATTTCATAGAATATTGATTTCCCAGATACACTGTGAGATGGCTAACACTGGCTAGGGATGACATATAAAGTCTGGATTGAATATACCTTGATGTGCTTTTTATAGCCTCTGATCCCTAAATCCTGAATTTTATTTTGTAAGGAGAAAGCTCATAATTCTAAAGGAATAAAGAAGTATAGAGCTGGTATATTAATGAATCATTTAGACTAAAGGGGTTGGTTCAAGGTTAAGAGATGATTTTTATTTCAAGTAGGGAGGCATTTGAGAGCATTTATAGGCCGTTGATAAGGATCCAGTGGAGAGGGAGGTGCAAACAAGAGAGAGGAAGTGGATCACTAAGGGGGTAAAGTGTCTGAGTTGGTAGGGTGATTGGATTTGGACTCTCAGACTGGAGATAAGGATGAGTGAAGAGGAAAATAAATAGGAGACTGAAGGTGTGTGATGAGAGGCAGTTGGGATGAAGGGAGGCGGTCATGAGGGGTGCAGCAGAAGCCTGATGCCCTCCTAACTAAAGAAATTTTGGAAGAGCAATTTAGGCTGGAATGGGTACCCAATGTTCAGGGAGAAATGGAGAGGTGGGGATTTCCTCCCACCCCCCTCAACCTAACTTCACTACTACTCAGACTCCTGCAGGTGCTCTCAGACCATGCCAGCTCACAACAAATTCCTCTTCTTTTACTGCATCCAGGGTTTACCACCAAATCCATAACATGCAGAATATGACTATCCATGGCCTGGTATGACACTCACTTTGTCCAAGACCTACACAGCTTGTGTCTCTGTATCGGTCACGGTGGATTAGGCTGTGCTGCAGTAACAGCCCCCCAGCCCATCTCTGAGGATTAAGACGATCTAGGTTTATTTCTTGCACCTACTAAATGTCTCACTCCGTGTATGAGGGTGGGGGATGGGCTCTGCTCAACACTGTCCTGCAGGGACTCAGGCTGACAACGGAGCTGCTTTCTTGAAGTAGCTGGTCCTCATGCCAAATATAAAAGAATGCTTTGTGAGGTCTTCCTCAGCAATTAGATGTTCTGGGTTAGAAGTAAATGACAATTTTGCTCATAGCTCATTGGCCAGAACCATTCTTGCAAAATGTAATCCTACCATGTGCCTTGAACAGGAAAGGGTGGTAAATATTTAGCCAGCAGTGCTAATGAAGACTAGACTCCTCCAGTCGGACAGCATACTCTCTGGAGGCAAGGCCAGACTAGGCCTCCTGCTTCTCTAGCAGAGGCGCCATACTGGGCAGCCATATTGGGCAAATGGGAATGACAGCGCTGGTCACAAGACAGCAATGTGCTGGCTGCACCCACAGAGCTCACCAATTAGCCCAGTCCTGCAGCCACAGGCCACAAACCTCATGAGGCAGACCAAGCAGGGAGTGGGGGAGGCAAGGTCCTGTTGGGGGTAGCAGTGGAAGTGAAGATCACAAGGAGGTAAGGAGCAAGTAGTAAGAAACAGAAAGGAGGCTGCTCACAATGATGGGGCCCTGATGTTGCCATCTTGAGGGGTTCAGTTCCTGCAGTGCTGAGCATGTCCACAAGTGTCTGAAAGAGGGGATTAGGATAGACCCAGACCCATGCTGGTTTGAGTGTAGTGAACTGAGCGATTTGGGTAAGAACACTAGAAAGAGCAGCCTGGGTCAAGCCCTATGATACTGAGGGACAGGCTGGGAGACATCATGGCCATCCTTCTCCACATCTTCACAGCCTTCTCCTGAAGATCCTGGGGTGGATCTGTTATTCATGAAATGATCTGCACTTGCTCGCCTTTTTTAAAAAAATATTTTTTATAGGCTTCTTCTTGAGGTAACTGACCATTTTGCCTTTGAACCCAACAACTCCCCAGTGAAGTGATCCGCTAAGGTGGAGGCCCAGAGAGGCAGGTTGCTTGCTCCAGGCAGAACAGCTTATGACCTGGAGTCCTGCCTCTTTCACACTCCTCTGTGGGCCTCATGGTCACCTAGCTAACCCCAGACTAAGGTTAGCTTTTTCAGAAATAGAGTGAAAATAACCTCAGGCTTCTGAGTAATGAACACTCTGACTCCTTCCCAAGTTTTAGGTGTCCTAGACATTGAATAAGATAGAGAAGCTTCCTTCTGCTCAAGGACAACAGCTCGAAAGGGCTGTCCAGCCAGCTTGCTCTCTTTTAGCCAGGGTCCCTTTAAGATGCGAGAACTCGGAGGAAGGGAGGTCATAAGCAGGCCAGTGGAAGTTTCCACACTCTGTGTGTCTGGGCCAGCGTCTCTGTCTATCTCTGCTGGGGAAGGGTGGGCCCTGTTCCCACAGGCCTGAGATTTATGACTTCAGTCTGGGAGGGGGGCGTTGGCCTTTACTTCTCGGCACGAACAATGGTAAACAGTTATGAAGAACATTTGGAACTGGTAGCCTTCAGCCTGTGTCAGGCTAACTCTCTAGTTCTTTCTCTCCTTGCGCGTGCGCGCGTGCGCGCGAACACACACACACACACACACACACACACACACACACACACACTTTGTAAACCTTTCACCTTACCCCCAGCCCCTCACTGGCACCTCTCATAAACCTGACCTCTGAGCAGAGCCAAAGTTTCTCAGCTGCCTTGCAGTTATCTGTTAGTGGAGATAGGATCTCCTGCCCCCAAGATTCTTCCTCTAATACACTGAAATATCAAGGGGCAAAGCTGTACGTATAGAAGGTCTATGTGGAGCTTAAATGGGAATGAAAGGTCAGTAGCTGACCGGCTGAAGCCTTAACTGTCAGTCTTGGGACAGTGACAGGGAAGGAAGTCTGGCCAGATCAGGGAGGCAGTGATGTGCGTGTGGGTGTGCATGTGTGCATGTGTGTGTGTGTGTGTTGGGGGTGACAGCAGGGAGAGGGCTGCCATCAGCTTTCTATTCAGAGGATTTTTAAGTGGTTGCATGCTGAGGGGTTCTGGTGAGGGTTCTGTGCTTGTGGCAGAATGATCCCACTTTCTTCCATGGAAGGCAGTAGATCACAGTGGTTAAGACACAGTCTCTGAAATCAGATTCTCTGAGTCTAAATCCTGGCCCTGCTACTTCTACCTGTGTGATTTGGGCAAACTTCTGCACTTCTGCTAAGCCTCAGTTTCCTTGTCTATAAAACAGGCATGACTAGGAGCGCCTGGGTGACTCAGTGGGTTAAGCATCTGCCTTCGGCTCAGGTCATGATCTCAGGAGCCTGGGATTGAGTCCCAACGTTGGGCTCTCTGCTCATTGGGGAGCCTGCTTCTCCCTCTCCCTCTCCCTCTGTGCTCTTTCTCTCAAATAAATAAATAAAATCTTCAAAAAAAAAATAAAATGGGCATGACTGGAACATTGGCGTGGTAGAGCTGAATCTGCTGAGTGCCTACCACATGGCCAGAAATCTGAAGTTCCTATTATTTTTCTTTGATGTTCTACCTGAACTGAGGTTTGTGTTACTCCACATTCTTGTTTCCTCACCTACAGCAATGCGGAAACCATCTAGAACTCTTCCCTCTGTGACAGAAATGACCTGTACCTGCTTGTTTCCTCAAGGAAGCAGGGCAGAAACCCACCTCTACTCTGCCACTGAGGCAAAGGACACATCTCCCCTGAACCCATCTCCCCACCTGGCACCCAGGGCCCGTGGCTTTACATGGCGACAGAGCCGGGGAGGAAGAGTCAGGGTAAAAGGACCAGGTGACTTTCTGCTCTCCTGAGTCAGGGCTGGCTGGGTGATGGACAGTAACAGAGTGACCCAAGGAGGAGGCAGGTTCGTCTGCCTGGAAGGGCACGCTGTCCAGGGAGCGGCAGGGCAGGCCGCGCTGATACGGAGCTGCAGCGGGGGCCCGGGGCGGGGGGAGGCTGTGGGGGAGAACATCTTGCACGTGGTGTCGAGAAGCCCGGGCGTGGCTGACTAACTGCAGAACCTGGGCAAGCTGCCCTCCCTTTCTGGGCCCCGGTGTCCTCCTCGCGTGTCAGACTGATGTCTGCCATGACGCCAGGCCACTTCTCCCACACCCTTCCTGCTGACCCCTTAATTCCCTCCCCGCTGACCCCTTAATTCCCTCCCCGCATGCACTCACACAGGTACACGTGCACGCATGCGTGTGTGTGCACACACACACACGTGTGTGTGTGCACACACACACACGTGTGTGTGCTCACGGAGAGGCAGACATGTGTACACACAGTGCGCCATGGGGGCAGGTGCACAGGTGTGCTCTTCCTCAGCCATCTGAATCACGCTCAGTTCAAGTTCTACTTCCTGCCTCCCTGGCCTTCCCATTCCACCCTGATCCCCCGCTCTCCTGAACTTCCACGGCGGCCCCGCACAAAGTCTCCCTTCAACTCCCTTGTTGGCTTTGCGCTGGGTGTAGTTCTGCACAGTTCTGCTCCCCAGATGCACAGCGAGTCCCCGGCAGCCCCAGGGTCTAGGTCCTCTGCCCCACGGCTTGTGTGGTGTGCAGACGTGAATTTCCTGGGCCACTGGTGCCGTGTCAGCTTCAGGGCCTTCCTCGGCACGGTGCTTGCATGGTCACATGTTTGCACGCAGGTGGTGAATGCAAGATATTTTAGCTATGATCTGTTAATACTGCCATTTCTCTCACTTCTGAGGTGCCGCCTGTCACACTTCTCTGTTTGGTGGCATCGGAGTGGCAATTCGGAAGCGAGCTAAGGAGCAGCTGAGTTGGGGCTGTTCGGTCTGGGTTGAGTGGGATGTATTTAACATGACATCGAGTCCCTTCTCTGTGTAATTCACTACTGCACGCTGTTCCTGTGGGGCAGAGGCTCCCAGGGACACCCTGCTGCTCACTGTGCAGAGGTATTCTGGGTCATGCCACAAAAAGCCACCAGAAGTGGTACAGAGACCCGAGTGCACGTGCCCTGCGGTGCCTGGCGCCGGAAGTACACAGACAGTGGAAGACAAGCAAGGTCTAAAACGTACAGAGCCAGAAGCGAGTTGGTGGGGAATTCCTCCAATTATCAGGCAGGTGAAATTGTAAGCAGAAGATTCTGTTCTCATCACTGCCTAGTCAAAATGGAATTTCTCTCTTGGCAGGAATACACTCAGTCATGCAAAGTAATACAATTACAAACGCACTATTCATTTTGTTTCTTTTTTGATGAGAATTACCGACATGGAATTTATCAGAACTCCCGTGTTTCAACGTCTTGCTGATTTGACAGGAAATACTGACATTGACAGAGATAACAGAAAACTCATTATACACCACCACAATGAGGACATCGATGACAATCTGGTTATAAGTTTCATAAATTCAAAGAGTATTTTAGATTTGTCACTGTAAATGAGAAGTTGAAACGCCCTGAAATCTCATAGCTCATCTATGAAAGATACTTGACAGAGGTTTTCCCAAAGTTGATAACAATCCCGAAAATTCACATGGCATTACTAGTGACAAATTGTGAGACTCAAAGAAACCTTTCCAAACCGTGAATAATAAAATACAAAATTGGATCAACTTGTTAGAGGAGAGACTGAATTATCTTTGTATTCTCTCTATAAAAATGATATTGAAAAATGATAGTCATTTAAAGAGATGATCAAAGAGTTTGCAGCCAAAAAAAAAAAAAAACGTAGGAAGAAGAGTATTATGGATGTGTGTCAGTCATTCTCGACTTTGTGGTACCTCTGGAATTTGTCAGTGTTTTACAATTTGTAATTTGTTGTGATCTTTTTTGTCTTTGTAAACACAATTTCACTTTCAAACATAATTTTGTACTTGGAATTTTGAATTCTTTTTCTTCGGCAGGGTCCCCTAAATTGTGAAAGCTGGGTCTGCCTTGTGGATTCCTCAGCCCCCAGAGAGAGCTCCCTTGGCCTGTGGCTGCCAGTGGAGGTTCTGGATGTGGGGACAGGTGTGGGGAGCACTGACAAGAGCACCCACCCTGAGTCAGTGGGTGATGTGGGTCTGGCTGACATCACACGTCCTTGGAGACCACCTGACTCTTATTCTAAAAGGGGCAAAACTTGTGTCACGCCGACTGTGAGGGGCACAAACCTTTCCACCGAGAGTCTCGTCAGGGCCTGACTGGGCCCTGCCAGCCCCCATGCGTTTCCTTTTAATAAAATTTAATGTTTTCATTTTCAAAGACCTAGAAAATCCAAACACTTTTTAAAAGCCCCGAGGAACTATAAAAATTAATAGCACAGGGATAATTTCTTTTTCAGTGGCGACTCAATTAAACCTGCCAAAGTCAGACAGTGTGATTTAAATGCACCGCTTGCAGAGAGACCCAAGCAAAGCAGGCAAACATGGAATGAACAATAATATTTACCAATTACCCTCTTGGATGTTTCCCACCCGGCCCCTTCCCCCCCGCCGGGAGAATTTTTTCCTTCCCTCCCTCCTCTCTAGGGGCCAGAGGTCAGCATCCCTAATTGTTTTCTCCTTGAATGGTCACATTGCTATCAACAAGTGACTGAACTTCTTCTCTGCTCAGGGTAATGGAAAAATACCACCCGGGCTGGCTGCCCAGGGCAACAGGCCACATGGATATCATCCCGACTGTGGGGCTGAGCTCAGCTTTGAAAATGGAAGAATGGCTCCCGGCTCATCTCAGCCAGGCGCTCCAGCCAGACTAGACATCTCACATTCCACACTTAGTCCTGCCCCAGGGCACTTGCTCCTGCCGTTCCCCCTGCCAGGAATGTCCTCTCTCCTGTTCACTGAATGCTTACCATGGAACACTTAAATCTTATGTTTTGTTTGAAGCCCCTATCAAGATCAAGTTCTCTTAAGAAAGTTTTCCTGATAAAATCCATATCCATGTAGAGTTCCCACTTAATCTCCTTGCCTTCAACTTCTCTTTCCCGAGTCAACTGCACATTATTTCTGAAGTCATATGGGCTGTCTGGGCACTGTCCTAGCCTAGAGCTTTTAACAGGCTTATCCCTACTTCCAGACTCAAGCTCTTCCGAGGCAGGAACTGGATGTGTCCTTTGCATTATTTGTTGCATTTAGTTGGGTGTTCTGCATGTGGTGGAGGCTTAATACTTGCATTTGGACTAGAGTGGAGAGTCTCAGCATTTTCTCTACAAGAGAATGAAATTTGTGCCTCAGGAAATGGTACAAGGATTTTGATGCAGCATTGTTTGCATAGAAAAAATAAAAAAATAATAGTAAGTTACAAAAGATAAAAAAGACCTGAGCTAAATTTCCATCAGCAGGGAATGGATAAAGAGAATACAGAATATAGTGACATGCTCTAGAGCAGTTAAAATAAAGGAAATGGAGTTGAATTATCAATATGTATAGATTCCCCAAACAGAAACGTTGACTGAAGAAGGCGAACTGCAGAACAATATGTTTAAGATATAATTTATGAAGATTCAATGCTACCTAAACCAATACTACATAGCATTTTATGGATCTATGTGAACATACCCATGTGTGAACACATGGATGAGAAAGAAATACATGCCATTCTTGCCAGGGGTTGCCTCTGGAGAGGGTGCGGAGGGGACGGGGAAGGGGACCCGAGATCCTTCATCTTGGATTTTTTTTTTCTTCATTATAAAAATCCAAAGCAAATAAGAGAATGTTAACATTTGCTAATTCTGCTTGATGAGTACACGGGTGTCCGTGGAGTAGAGACTGGCAGAGTGCCCACCTCCTGGGCTCCCTCTCCTCTGGCCCACCCTGCACCCCATTTCCCAGCCTCCTCTGTGACAGCCCTGTGACCTCAGTCTGGCGGGGAAAGTGGGCAGGTGGGTGGGAGTGATAAGAGAGTGCCTCTAGACTGGGTGGCTGAACACCTGGCCTCGGTCAGCAGCCCTGGAAGTAGGCAAGACAGCCATTAATTTTGTTGTCACCCTTCCCCGGGAGCTTCCCAGGATTAAGCTAGACTGTAGGGAACAGGAAGAGCCAAATCCAGGGGACTTGCGCTGCATGCAGGATGACAGCTGGTGGCCTGCAAAGGCACACTGCCCTCGATTCACGTTAGCCAGCCTCCTCATGGTCCCCAGACCACAGCGTTCTCATGTTTGATCAGCTCCCCACTAGGGGTGTCCCCGAACGGTGCTCATGTCTGATCGGATCCCCACTAGGGGTGTTCCCGTATGGTATTCTGCTTTTACAGCATGTACTCAACCATCAGACCCTCCTGCCTGGCTCAGCCTGCCATCCCGGTGACGCCGCAGCCCCTCCCCCCAGCCTGTTCCCAGAACCCTATCTGGACTGCTTGCTTTGGCTTCAGCCACACGCTGCCCTGTGCAGTTGCTTGTATCTCCGTGACAGGGACAACGCCTTACCTTTGTGTCGCTCTGTCAGGGAAGGACCTAAATTGACTTTTGGGCTAAGCAGGGCGTTGGGGGGGTATAACAAAGTCTAACCTGGTGCCCTCTGTGAGTGTGATGGGTTTACAACACATTATTCAGAGCTTCCAGAGTTGAGGGGGAAGAGATCCTTGCTGGAGAGGGGAGAGGGCAAGCAGGCGTGCGCCCCTGTGCTGCGAGAGAGCACGGCATGCAAGCCCCCTACAAGGAGCTGTTGGGGAGGAGGCCTCTGAGCCACGGCTGAGTCTCATTCTCATGGCAGAGAAGATGAAGATGAGCTCCAGCCAGGGTTTCTTACCATTGCTTGTTTCACTTCCGGTTCCTCTGTAGGGACTCCAGACAAGATCCCACAGAATGCAGTGATGTCTATTTCAGAGGCAGTGGGGAAGGTGGGGAAGACAACAGGAAGCAGCATCCTGTTCCTGAGGTTTATGGGTAGAAGGGAGGTGGCGGTGCTGGAGCCTAGGATGGAGAGAAGATCCTAGAGGCAGGGATTGGGTCCTCATCTGTGGTGTGCAGACCTTTGGGCCTTGGGCAAAGCCATTTCACCTCCCTGACCCTCGGGTTCCTTATTTTTAGAAAAGGGATGCTACAACTTTGCTGGGCTGCTGAGGTCTACATGAACAAAATATGTGAAAGGGTTTCTCAACTCTTGAGTGCTATACAAATTCACAGGTCACTGTAGCTAGCATATCAGATGCCAGGTAGATGTGGGCCCGTCAGAACGAAGAGGCTAATGACCGGCTGAGTGAAGGGATGAAGGAATGAGCTAGGGAGGGGGCATATGCTCGCCAGAGGACCAGGGCATGGACTTGGGGCAGAGGCACTCCTAACCACTCCCCTTCTGCTCCCGAGGAACAAACTCACAGCCCAAGGCAATCTCCCAGAGGATGGGACATCCTCCCAGGGTCACTGCCTTCTCATGCCCACCTTCTCTGCAATTGCGCTTAGGACCCCAGCTCCTGCGGTCCCGTGGGGGTAGGGGGGAGAAACCAGATTGGCAGATAACTGCTATCTTTGCAGGGTCAGATGAGTGACATCAGGCAAGGCTGTTCAGAGAGGGTGAGCTCACTTGCAGGCCAGGGGGGGTCCTCAGGCATTCAGGAGGCGGCACGGGAACTGGGCCTTGAGGATGGGCAGGATTTGGAGAAAGACAGCAGCAGAAGCAACAGGGCAAAGAGTGCTGGGGAGAAGTGAATTCACTCGGTGGCTGGGAAGGAGGAATATAGGAGATGGGGCAGAAAGGTAGAAGATGGCCCAGGAGGGGGAATTATCCATAATGACAGAGTATTTATACCTGAAGTCTTTCTGAGCATCTACGAATGCCCACCTTGTGCTGGGCCAGGGACAACCAGATTGGCCTGATGCCTGTGTCACTCTTGGAAATACGTACATCTCAGGGATGGGGAGAATTCACTCTTCTATAGCCAACTGGGAATCGCAGGGAGGGCATCCTCATGGGGCCACACTCATGTGGGTCTAAGGATGGTGTCTCCTAAGTGCCTTACGGTTGCTTTAGGAGTATGATAGTCACTAGGCAAGATTAATCAAGTGGGCAAGGCTCTGTGTGCCTCAGAAAGAGAAAGCTTGCCAGAGAGAACAGGCAAGAGTAGGAGAAGAAGCCACAGAGGGGGATGCTTCCTCACAGGCCCCAGGCCGAATAGGTGAGGACTCTGACACGTCTCAGGAAGGCATGGACTTCTGGCCACAATCCACGTGCAGAAAAGCTGGGGATGGAGACCCCGAAAGAGACAGCGTTGAGGACATGTTTGGGGTGCAAGAGGAGAGTGTGTCAAACCGAGCTGCTCCGGGCTATTTCCAAATGCCTTTTCCTTAGAAAGCTTGGGAGTGCAGGGCCCGGGTACCCAAGTCTGCAGGTGTGACGAGGCTGAAAGGAAATGCAAACGTAGACACATCACTGGGGCTCAGCAGCCTGGCTTGAGCAGGCACCCCCTTTAAGAAAGACAGTGCCCCAGAGGACATCCAGACCAGGGTGGCAGGGGCTGGAGGGAGCCTACTCCGGGAACTCTGAGGGCAGGGGGAACGAGGTGCATGGGGACCGGTATCAGGGGGCAGTGAGAGAGGGCACAAGAGAGCAGTCGCCGTGGGGGGGGTTCAGCTCTGTGGGCAGTGCTCCCATGGGGGCAAAGGTAAGAATTAGAGGATAGCGGTGTCTTCACAGCCGAGGGCTGTTCTGCAGGCACAGGAACTGCCTGCACTGGGATCGGCTGCTCTTTCCCGAGCACTTCTCGAGTGCGGGGCCTGACGCCGTATGCCAACACAGCCGAAAGCTGGCCATACCCAGGCTCACAGAAAGCCCGTTTCGGGCTTATTGGAACATGTGGGGAAGGCTTTCTTTGGTAAGAGTACTCAGAAGAATTCTCACACGCACACACTTTTCGTACTCAGTATTGGCCAATGGAGAAGGGCAGTGTGCTCTCGGGAGTGGGAGAGCGACACACACGTCCCCCTCTCTGGGCGCTCCATGCGACGGAACGGCTCTTACAGCAGAAGCGTCGGCCTACGTCGTTCTTGGCACGCGCACTCAACTCCCCCGGAACGGGCTCCGCGCAGATTGCATATAAGGTCGGATGTAAATACATAAAATTGTACTGCATAGATAGAAATGCAGAATTCCAAGCAGCAGCAAAGAAAGCACAGCGAAATGTATCATCTCCTGCAGTGCTCGCGATAACCCATGGGGTCGGGGGGCTACTATCTTCATTTCAACAAAGCGGAGACCAAGACATAGAAAGAGTTAAGTACATTAAGGTCACTTAGCTGAGAGGTGGCTGAGGCAGGACTCGAGCCCAGGGCTGCTCGAAGGTCTTAGTTTCTATGTTCTATGGGAGGGGTTCCTGTCAGTGACGCCACGGCTGGGGTGGGGGAGGTTCCTTCCACCTCTGCAGGCCTTGAGGGTTTTCAGGCAAACACTAAAACAGATGCCAAGTTGGGCCCCAGCTGCCACACCCCTAAGTAATGCCAAGAATGGGATCCTGGGAAGGCAGAGAAACAAGCAGAAAGGCAAGGCTGGCTGAAGTTTGTTTACACCTTCCTGACTCCCTGTTCTCTTTGCCAATTGTTCCTGCTGCCCCTTGAAGGGTACCTAGGTCCCGGGGACCCAGCAGCTGATCTGCCTTAACGAAGGAATGCTAAACAGCCTGATGGAAAAGGGAGTGGGAGGCCTCAAGTCCATCTACTCATATCCACTGACCCATGACGAAATAAATCCCCCTCATCCTGGGGACATCAAGAGATGCTCTCATTTTTGGTGGGATGGAAAGTGCCTATTTTGAGTTCTAAGGTCAGTTTATGAATCCTCACCAGCTGGGAAGATTCTGTTGAGCATTTCTTCCTGTAGATTGTATTAGGAAAGTCTCTTGTATTAGAAGCAGACTCCTTGGTTTTCCAAATATAACACTGCTATACTACTGAATATTCTTCTTCAAACCATGAACGCTACCTTCTCTTTCTCCATGGAGTGTGATATACCCCCTCGGAAAGACATGCCACCCTCTTTTGCTGCGCTCACAGTTGAGAATCACTGGTCTTGTGGAATGGCTATAGCTGAGAAACCAGAGATATGAATTAATTTGGTCATAGTCACAACATGGCTTATTCAGCTCCTTCAATTCAATTCCAGTCAACAAGTATTTATTGAGCAACTACTATGTGCCTTGGAATTTTAAAGGTAGCAGGTGCACCTGCATTTTCAAATCCATCTTAGGAGAAGGGACCCCTTGACCAAAGGACTGAATGTTTTTACTGGTAGAATTCAGATACTAGTAGGGTACATTCTTTTAGTTGGGAATCTTCCAGATACCACTAAAATCTCACACTGTGGACAACATCTGCTCATTCAGTACAAAAAAGGGGCAGTCCTGCATGGGCTCCCAGCTTCGAAGATGGCAAAGATGAGGAGGATTAGAGCTCTCCCTAAAGTAACAGCATCTCCTTGCTGCCCCTCTCTTGTCAACACCCTCTTCTCGCTGGCTTTGGCCTTATACTCTGCCTGCTGTGTTCTTTGTTGTCCCCACCAAGTTGGGCAGAAGGGCGCCTCCCCTTATTTCCTCCCCCCCCCCCCACCCCGGTTTCTTCCCAGCACAAGGTTCCATTCTTCATTAATGCTGTTTTAAAGCCAGCATGGAGCTGTTTTCCAGATGTGGCCATGCGCAGACAGTAATTGTGCTCTGTGATCCCTTCCAGCTGCTTCCATAGCTTGCCAACAACCCCCTCCCACCCCCACCTTGCGGCCCCAGGAGTCCATGTTTGGGGGCTGCAAATTAGGGCAAGTGTTGTAAAATGATCGTGTGCTACACCCGGCCTTCCCCACAAGAATTATGGACTTTATAACTGAGCTAATTGGCATTAGGTCTTGCCTGAAAGGTCAACAGAGTGGCAGAGAAACAGGATCTTTGTAAATTGATCGGCTGGTTCCCCCTGCGTTCCCCCCCAACTCTCTCTCCCGTTTTGAAATATGGCCTACCTGCCTTGCAGAATTGCTGACTCTTGTAAATTACTGCTTTGACTGTGTGGGACTGGGACACATTGTTTCACGTCACGTGGAAGGTGGTGGGGATGTTGAAGGGGCGCATAACGATACCCTGCAAATTCTTCTGCCATGCTACAAAGCTTCAGCCTTTACGCACCTCAGTGAAGCAAGCGGGGCATTGTAATGCTCCTGACCTTCAAATCAAGCATGATTTAGCCAAAGGTAGCATACGGACTCTTGGGATTGATTATTTATTTATTTATTGCTACAAATACATGAGTTCCTTTGGGATGATCTTGCCTTTCTTAAATGGGAACACTTGTATAGTGCTTTTTTTTCATGCCACACTTTCTTATTGAGCTTAGTAGTGGCAGGGTTCAACACTGACTTTAGTAGGAGGGAAAAAAAGTTGTCTTTCTGGAATCTGAGATGTTATGTTTTTATCTATATTTTGTGCCGGTCTTTCCGCTCAGGGTGAATTGAATCCTTATGGTTTCAAAATGTCTGTCCTCCCCATCTGGTGCTCACTGTTTGGGGTTAAGCATTGGAAGTCCTTGTTAA
Organism: Phoca vitulina; assembly: GCF_004348235.1. Lineage (NCBI taxonomy): Eukaryota > Metazoa > Chordata > Mammalia > Carnivora > Phocidae > Phoca > Phoca vitulina. Next base: position 217,470 of record NW_022589844.1, read on the forward strand.
AACACGTATGGTATCTGGGGGAAATAATGCATCAAATTTGTGGTTCTTGCCCCTTTCCCTCTTCTTTTTCTTCATCAGGGACCCTTGAGAATCTAATGAAAGTTGACCTCATACTGCACACACTCACACGTATTTTGCCTACAATTTAGGGCTGTTCTTGGATCTTTCAAATCCCAGCTATGGATCAACTCCAAGCTATGAATCCCCGCTCAGTTATCATTGCCCACAGACACTCTCGCTCACGTGGGCTTATTCGACCCCTTCTGGCAGAGAGACCTAAGGGAACAGGTCCTCTGCTGGCCAACGTAATGGGAAAAGTGAGAGAGGCAACGTTTCAGCGGCCTGCTTTTGGGCCACAATGCAAGGAGAGGTCTGAAAATGATCTACTCGCTGAATAGGCAGTCTGTAGACCGAATAAACAATGCAACTTGCACACATCACATGCAACTCTTTTTCAAATGTACATAAATACTGTGGAGATGTGAACATTGTGGATTCATTTGGAAACGTGGACATGGAGTGTTTGCCTAATCAACAGATACAAAATGGTAACTGTTGGGGCGCCTGGGTGGCTCAGCCATTAAGTATCTGCCTTCGGCTCAGGTCATGATCCCAGGGTCCTGGGATCGAGCCCCGCATTGGGCTCCCTGTTCCGCAGGGAGCCTGCTTCTCCCTCTCCCTCTCCCCCTGCTTGTGTTCCCTCTCTCACTGTCTCTCTCTCTCTGTCAAATAAATAAAATCTTAAAAAAAACAAAGGTAACTGTTATCATGCTGGGAGGTTATTTACTGCAAAGAAGAGGTCTGAGCTGGGAAGTTTGGGAGCCCTTGGTCTACTCTGTCAGTGCTCCAGGTCACCACCCCCTCTCACTGTGATTATTACCACAGCCTGAGCAAGTTTCTCCCTCACGGCCTGCCCCCAACACTGTGGCCAGGGTGATCCCTCCCAGACGTCAGGTCTCCTAAGCTTAAACCCTCCTGGGGCTGCCATCCCACTCTGAGTCCAAGCTAAACCCTTGCCTTGGCCTCCTGCTCTGGCCTCATCTGCTGTTACTCTCCCCTTCGCTCATATCACCTCAGCCCCTGATGTTCCTCAAACATGCTGGTCAAGCTACTGCCTCACACCTTTGGTGTTGCTGTTACTCTCTGCCCACAGTGCACCTGTCCTAGGTGTTCTGGTGGCTGGTCTCCTTCCCCTTCCGGGTCGCCGCTCATATTTCACCCTTGCTCCCCACCCTGTCTAGCACAGCCACCACCTGCCCCAGCACTCCCGATCCTTCTTCCCTGCTGGATTTTTCCCCACAGGCTCCAACACCACCTGACTTCATATTTACTTTTGTCTGTGGATCCTCACCAGAGTGTCAGCTCCTGGAGAACAGAACCTTTGTCTGGGGCGTCCACTGCCAAATCCAACAGCAATAGATATTTTCCTGTCGGTGAGCTCCAGGCCCTCAGACCCCATCTGCTACAGCTCTGTGCTTTGAGCATTGCACTGCAGCTTTGCCTTAAGAGGTTTTCACAAGTTCAGAGCAGTCCTGGGTATTGGGGAGTTGAAATTATTTTTACCCATGTGCAGCTGAAATAGCCATCTGCCATCACACCGCCCAATTCCCCACTGTGTTTAAAATCCATCTGGAGTTCTTTCTTTCTTTTTTTTTTTTTAATTATCCATATTAAAAAAAAAATCAGTGTCTTGGTACAAAAGAAGGTGCCATGTTTTCATGTCTTTTCGGCCCATGGCAGAACCTGTCCAGGATAGAAGGATAGATTTAGGGCTACTCATTGCTTGTTTCAAGCTATATGGGTTAATTATTGCTTCTAGGCTCATGGTTGTTTCTTGTTCTAGGGATGTTTATCTTCCTGTACTCAAGCATAATGCAAAGCCCAGCCATGTCACCTGTTCCACGAAGCCTTCCTGATTACTCTAGCCCTGTCTTCTCTGACATCATCATGGTGGAAATAGGCAGCTCTTTAGAACGGAGTCCTTACTTTTCTTCTGTTTTCCTCAGCTGTGTTGGCCTTGTACTTCTAAGTTCTGTGACAACCGAGAGTGTATTTTATGTTGGTCTTACAACTGCCACAGAACCCAGTCTGGGAGGGCCCTTAATAAACTCCTGGAATGCCTTCTAACTGCTTCTTTTCCTTCAAGGCTCCCCAGATCCTTTCTTGAACAGCTCAGATTTTCACCACACTTGGACTCACATAGTGTCAATTAAATCAGCCGAATTCAAGGTAGTGCCCACACTCCTCCTGCTTTGCCAAAACTCCCCGTGCGCTCTGGACCATGTGGCCATTGTCTCACATCCCACTGCCTATATAATGACCAGCCCAAGGAAATGCTCAGTGAGTAATTCTGATTTAAATTAAGATGGCGATGATGATGGAGACATTCAATTAATACACATCTGTTAGGATGCTAATAAGTGCAGGTCCCTTGGCAGGTGCTCCGGATTGAGCAGTGAATAAATCATCATTCCTACCTTCAAAGAGCTCACAGTCTAGTGAAGGAGATAGATGGTGGGGGGAGGGTATACGAGCCTTTCCATTTCATTTCAAGAGGAGAAAGCAATGAACTCTTTATGGGATTTAAAAAACTTTGACACTGGGGTGCCTGGGTGGCTCAGTTGTTTAAGCGTCTGCCTTCGGCTCAGGTCATGATCCCAGGGTCCTAGGATCGAGCCCCGCATCGGGCTCCCTGCTCCGCGGGAAGCCTGCTTCTCTCTCTCCTGTTCCCCCTGCTTGTGCTCTCTCTCTCTGTCAAATAAATAAATAAATAAATCTTAAAAAAACAACAACAACTTTGACACTTGGGTTTCAGGAAGAGGATGCACAAAGGCACGGAAATGGTGGATTCAGGGAGCAGCTGTGGTTCTGAGTGGCTGGGATATAGGAGGTTGGCCTGGGAAGTTCGGAGGGTCAGGGCAGGGAGCCCTGTCTTGCTCTGCTAGGCACACCCATCCCCGGTCTCCAGGGTCATTTATTCCAACTGCAATGCGTGCATTTATCTGAACTCTTTGGTAATGGGGTCTACGGGTTCGTCCTCTTCTATGTGAAGTGGGACTTGCTTTGATTCACCTTAAATTGTGGGTTGGGGTTCTGTGGGGTTGATAGCCCTCAGGCTCCCCCGACTGCCCTCAGTCCAGTGATGTGTCCTTTATAAAAAACAAGACGCATACAGACAAGCATTGGGAAACTCGGCATCTGGGGAATGACTTTGGACAATTTCTTTAACTCCTCTGAGCCTCAGGCTTTTCACTTGAAAAACTGAAAATAACATCAGGCCCACCTACTTCATTGGGTGGTTATGAAGCTCAACTATAATACAACAATCGATGTAAACATGTCTCGAAACACGTAAAACTGCACAAACGCAAGGGCTTATTACCCTGACGGAAGGAGACAGCCGCTCCTTCGGGCCGAGAAGACTCCCTTGCAGGCGGTACAAGCGTCAGTGGGGTCCCTTGGTCTCCCATGGCAACTCGCCTCACCAACCCACTGGCGCTTCTGCCTCGTAGAAGGCGGTGCTTGCTCATTAGGCATAACAAATCACCCACGCTCCACTGGGGTAGAGATGGAAAGCTGTGAGATAGAAGAGATTTCTTCCCTCGGCTTCCCTCCCTCTCCCTTTCCATGTTCCCAAGTGTCTCCAGAACAATCTGTCTCCTGTGTGGGGAAGGCAGAGCCCCGGCCGCATGGAGGCGGTGTGCGAGATTTGCGAAGGCAGCGGCTCCGGCCTTCTTCTTCCCCAGTGCTTCCCACCACGTGGCCAGCTCGGCCCTGCCATGCTTGCAGCACATCTGAACATCTGGGGCACCCGAGGTTATCGGCTCCACGTGCCTGCTGGGGGCAGAGCATGGACGAAGCGGAAGCCTAGCTGCCCATCTAGAGACTGGTGAAGGAGGCCTTTATGCTCACGCCTCCAGCCCTGGTCCATTATACTGCCGTTCAAGCAGCAACACGTATCCCAAATCCTGAACGGGAAGCAGGGGGCATAGGTGGTGCAGATGGGAGAGAGGCAGTGCTGTGGGACCAGTCAGGAGCGCCGCTCTCCGCTCCCTGGGGCCCCTTCTCACCTTCGGTTAGGCCCTCAGGGCCTTTGCAGTACCCACCGCCGATGTCCCCAGCACCCTATTCCTGGGCTCCAACTAGGTCGCCAGAGAGTTGCTGCCAGGTCGCCATGAGTGGTGAGGCTAGAGATAAATTTTCCATGTCCAGGTTAAGCGATACCGCCAACTGAAGCCTCTGCTTGTGCGCCACGAGGGCGCCGAACTGGGAGTGAGCTCCGATCCCATCACGCTCCAAAGTGGGTGATTCTGCTACCTGCTACTTCCCCGATCAACAGTCATTTTTCCTGTGGCCCACTCCCTCAGCATCTTATTCCTCATGGAAAGAAATGTTGTTGACATGCTACTGGGAAAAGCTAATGGGCACAAAGGGTCTTCCTGATAACCCTAGGCCCCACCCTCCCAGCCCTATCCTCAGCCCGGAGGCCAGGATGCTTTCCCCTTTTGGAGAGTTCCCATTGGACACTTGGCCCTGCATTCACTACTCTTGGATCATTGTCTGGTTGTTCTGACTTTGACAATCTTACCTCCTATAGATTACAGAGTGCCCTGACACCTGAAATTAAGTGGGCACCAGGCTGACCCCCTCAGAAGGTTCTCAATGACAATAATTTTGAATAACTGATTAGTTGGAAAAGACTCCAGTTCTGGGTTACAAAGTCATATTTGAGTCCATTATCCTACCCTTCTGCGTGCCTCTCAGTCCTACCCTCCTCAGTCCATCCCGGGCCTACCCTTTTCTCCCAGCCTTTCTCATTATCTACTTGGTATGTAGCCCTCCGTTCTCCAAAGTCCCTCTACTACACGAAGTCTTCCTGGGCCAGATCAATAATACATAGTGGGATTCTACTTCTTTCCTTAATTAAAATCCCTCACAGTGACATATGTATTTTACCATGCACGTTCATGGAGGTCTTATTTTATTATCTCATAGATGATAGACATTATCATTCCCATGTTGAGGAGACTAAATGAGGCCAACATCACCGGGCTGTCAGCAGAAGGCCCAGGAGGGGCAGGGCAGGGACTCAGACAGCAGCTCCTGCATTCCAGGCAAAGGGCTCTACCAGTTACAGCACAGGCTGGGGACTCTGGCATCTGCGAGGGCTTGTGGGCATTTCCACTGTCTGGCTTAGTTTATTCCAGAGAAGCTTGCTTCCCATTCCACAACTCTCTCTTGGCTGAAAATACCCAAGGAGTCAGGAGAGGAATTACTGCAGGATGAGGCAGACTACGAGGGGATTGGAGGCAAGGGGCATTTCAGGGACAGAGTCAGGCTTTAAATGTCCCCGAGATGATTCTCCCTGAGCGGGATCTGGCCCATCAGTGTTCAAAGCAATGGGTCTCTAAACATGATGAAGATCAGAAACAAACCCTTCATGCTTCTTAAGCCAAAATCAATACTAATTTTTTTCCTTCTGCCTCCCTCAGACGGCAATCTTGGCTTGACGCGGTAGCCACGCAGATGAACTAGGTATCAGACCTGGGTGCTCTGGTAACTGCCCCTACCCGGGACAAGAAGGAGCCCTGGGCCTCCTGGCCTGTATCCTAATCAGAAAGGAGTTAGAAAGCACCTCTTGCTCAGGTAGGCTCAAAAGGATCCAGGGACCATGATGGGAAATGGATTAGTTTCTGGGGTAAGAAGGCTGGGCATGGATGCCTGTCTTCCTTATGCCTCTCGCCTGCGGCAACAGCAACCAGCCTGCAGGAAGGAAGGAAAATCCAGGTGGATCTTGCTATGAGGATGTCTAGAAGCTTCCAGGAGAACAAATAAAATTAATGGCTATCATGGACAGCTTACTATGTGCCAGGCACTGTGCAAAGTGTTTATGTAGATGATCCCAGTTTTAACTTTATCACAACTTCCTGAGGTGCATTCTATCATGATTCCCATTACAGAGATGAGGGACTGAGGCACAGTGGTTAATAACGTGCCTAAAATCAACAACTAGTCAATGATGGATCTGAAATCAGTCTGGATTCAGTCAGGCTTAACTATTAAGCTCTTTGGCCTTCAGGGCTCAGAAAAGGTTCTTTCGTAAAAGAACCCATCCGTAGGCTCCCTTCCCAGAGCAAGAGCTCTTTTGTTCCCGGGACGTGGACTGTGGCTTCCAGAGCCTGAGTCAGAGGGGGAGGCAACATCAGGCAAAGAAAAGTAAAGGCACTGCCCGGTGCTTTCAGAGATTCAATTTGATTTGGTTCGCTTCGATGTGATTCGACTCCATTCAACTCAGTTCCCACATATTCAGCATTATTTGTGTGTCAGGCGGTTTTATCTGTGTTGGGGATTCTCAAATGAGGCTGAGTCAATCCAGAAATAATTTCAAAAGCCTTAAACGTCTGGCTAATCTAACTCAGCAATTCTTTTTCTAGGAGATTATTCTAGGAAGATAATCTTGAATGTATGGGAGTATTAGCTATGAAGATGCTCTTCTTTGTTTGTTAAACAGTAAAAAGCAACATAAATGTCTCAGGGATAGGAGACAGGCATTACATGTACCTAACACAGTCCCTACAAGTTCTAGTGACCTAGTCCTGTGGGCTGGAGCCTGTCAGGCAGGAGGGAAACCAGTTGGTGCCGTATCTTTAGATGCACAGGGAATGTGCCAAAGGTTCCCAAACTTTGTTTCAGTAATATTTTTACAGCACCCCTAAGCCAAAATAGATGACACATAGTTAGGTTTATTATGTAGTCTAAATAAACTGGTAAGTATTTATTTCCTGACAGCTTAGTAGCTGTTTGAAAAAAATTTTACACAGAAATTTAAAGAAAAAATATTTATAATTCATTCTTAAATAATCATAATTATTTACTAATAGAATATGTGCACCTGTTGGCCATTGTACAATTAGTTAAACCTTGGAATCAGATTGGATATATCCACCCTCATTTCCTGTTCCATACTGATTTTTGTCTGGTACTTTCTTTTTATTTATTTATTTTTTAAAAGATTTTATTTATTTATTTGAGACAGAGAGAGCGAGAGAGAGAGAGAGTGAGCATGAACGGGTGGAGGAACAGAAGGAGAAGCAGATTCCCTGCTGAGCAGGGAGCCCGACATGGGGCTCGATCCCAGAACCCTGGGATCATGACCTGAGCCAAAGGCAGACGCTTAACTGACTGAGCCACCCAGGCACCCCTGGTACTTTCTTTTTAATACATCAACCAATGAAAACCCAGTTTTGCAAAGATATGATGATATCATACATTTGTAGCATGATATAATATTGAATCTCTGAATTCCCTCAAGTTGGTAGTTTGTGTAGTATCTGACAGTTCTGAGAATAATGGTGTATTATTTGATAATTAAAAATACCTTGTACTACCCCTGTGGATTCACTGTGGCACCCTGGAGTTCCTTGGCACACAGTTTGGGAACTGCAGAAATATGTTCACTTCCATTTTGTTGAAACAAACTGCCTTCTTTATTTTCCCTTTTGCTTTAGCTTTTGATAGACATAGGAGTACAAGAAAAATTTCACTTTTCTCTTGACTGTAGAAAAGAAAATCAGCCCACGAGTCTGATAAATAGCAACTGACCCTTAACTTTAGTTTCAGGGAGGCCATAGGGCATGGTGGGGCGTGAGACAAAGACAGAACACAAGCTCCATCTAAAGAAATCAGCGTCCACTCAGCTCCCCCAATGCGGCCTGATGGGAATGTGGTATTACCACTTTTTAAAGAAAAGCAGAAATTACGGACTTTTATGTGAAGTCTCCCAATATTCAGATACTGGCAACTAGTTCTAACATATTCTTTTTTAAGATTTTATTTATTTATTTGAAAGAGAGCACGAGAGAGAGAGCGAGAGTGAGAGAGAGAGAGAGAGTGTGAGGATGAGCAGGCAGAGGCAGAGGGAGAGGGAGAAGCACACTCCCCGCTGAGCAGGGAGTGAGATGCGGGGCTGGATCCCAGGACCCCGAGATCATGACCTGAGCCGAAGGCAGACAGTTAACCGACTGAGCCACCCAGGCGCCCCTAACATATTCTTTATAAATGTTGGGTAGGTCAACACAATGCTATGCAGACAAGGCATGTCTTTAGGTGGTGGTGTTTCACTTGAGAGTCACTGAGTTTGTGACACATAATAAGTTATTATTATGTCACCATTAAAAATGACATATTGATAAGCATGTAATCACACTGATGCATGTTCATGATAAATAGAAAGAGGTAAAAAAAACATGATATCATTTTTATAACGGCTACTTATGGATAGTAAGAAGACTAAAAGGATATATAACCAAATGGATAAACTGGTTTTGCTGAGAAGGGAATCATGGAAGGTTAAAACTTTTTTCTTCTCTTTGCTCTTCTGTATTTTCTAAGTTATTTTTACCATAACCATATACTGCATCCAAAATTTTGTTTTGTTTGTGTTCGTTTTAAAAAAGAAACTTAGAGCAATTACCATGACTAAAACACTATTAGGTACAAATACAAATCAAAGTCATGTGAGTCATACAGAAGCTTTTTTTTTTTTTTTTTTAAAGATTTTATTTATTTATTTGACAGAGAGACAGCGAGAGAGGGAACACAAGCAGGGGGAGTGGGAGAGGGAGAAGCAGGCTTCCTGCCGAGCAGGGAGCCTGATGCGGGGCTCGATCCCAGGACCTGGAATCATGACCTGAGCCGAAGGCAGATGCTTAACAACTGAGCCACCCAGGCGCCCCCATACAGAAGCTTATTAATGAATGGGAGAGAGACATCACATTTACTAGTGATATATTAAGTGGGAGAGTTCCATGATTATATCTAAGGTGCTGAAGGGGTTCAGGATAGGAAGAGAATTGGAGGGTGGCATGGCCATGAAGGGCAGCTCTATGTGGGGTCCCCGGGACCAACCCCAGGTCAGTGGTTCAGGACTCAGCATATGGTTGTATTCACAACTAAGATTTACTTAAGTGAAAGGAAACAAAGCATAAGCAGCAAAGGGAAAAGACACACTGGGTGAAGTCCAGAGGAAACTGAGAACAATCTTCCAAGAGTCTTCTTCCAGTGGAATCATGTAGGAAAAGTTTAATTCCTCCAGCATTGAATGGTGACAACACGTGGGAAATGTTGTCTACCAGGGAAGCTTATTAGAGATGCAGTGCTCAGGGTTTTTACTGGGGCTGGTCACACAGACACCCTCTACCTAGCATGTACCCAAGTTTTAGACTCCCAGAGGGAAGCAGGGTTAGAGTAAACCACATTGTTTGTATAGTGTAGGCATAGTGAGCCATGCTTGTCAATTAGGGAATGGTCGGAACTTCCCTAAAACCCAAGTCCCCAATGCCAGCCAAAGACCGCCCTTGCCTGCAGGCCTTTCTGAAGATAGCAATCTCAGGCCGCTGTGTTACCTCTCTTCTGGTCTCAGAAGCCGTCACCGGGGAGATGAGATTTGAGCAGGGCCATGATTTAGGGGGGTGGAGAAGAAAAGAGAAAGTGTTCCAGGTGTGGCCAATACTCACAGAACTAAACCTGTGTTCTGAAATCAGAGAATCTTAAAATGGAAGGGGTCGTCAAAATCACCTAGTCCTAGTACTTCCAAAGGGCAAGCATATACGACCAGTAGTATGCAAGACGACTGTAGGCCATCCCTGGGTGAATGTTGAATTGTTTTGATGTATATATTAATGTTTATATATTTATTTTGATGTGCAGTTATAGGCATACCTCATTTTATTGTGCTTTACTTTATTGTGCTTCTCAGATAGAGCGTTTTTTACAAATTGGAGGTTTGTGGCAACCCTGCATTGAGCAAGTCTATCGGCAGCAGTTTTCCAACCGCATTCGCTCACTTTGTGTCTCTGTGTCACATTTTGGTAATTCTCACAATATATCAAATTATTATATTATATTCATTATTATACTTGTTATGGTTTAATCATGTGGACACATGTTCATGATCTATTAAGTAAAAACAGGTAACTAACAAAAATCATGGTACCATTTTATAAAAGCTGTTTATGGATAGTAAGAAGACTAAAAGGATATGTTATTATTATATTTGTCATGGTGATCTGTGATCGGTGATTACAACTCTCTGAAAGCTCAGATGATGGTTAGCATTTTTTAGCCAAAGTATTTTTAAATTAAAGCATGTACATTTTTTATACATAATGCTATTCCACACTTAATAGACTACAGTATATTGTAAACATAGCTTTTATATCCACTGGGAAACCAAAACATTTATTTGACTTATTGTATTACGGTATTTGCTTTATTGCAACAGTCAGGAATGAAACTCACCATATCTCTGAAGTATGTCTGTATGTAAATAATGTAAAATTAATAATAATATTTTACAATATATTACAGACATTATATATGTGCATGTATTTCTACATATCTATCATCTTTATAAAAACCTGCTACTGTAGGTATTATCTAGGGTAAGGCTAATTTTCCAAAAAAAGTGTCAATTTAAAGACAAATATTAAACAATGTTAAATAATTAATAGAGAACAATTACATATAAACTAAATCTTAGACGATATTAAATAAACAACAGCCCAGGGGGCTAGGGCCACATCCAATCCCTGAGGGCAGTACAGTGAGCAAATGGCCGATGCTGATCAGCCCAGCCTCCCTCTCGCGGCAGAAACCCCCTTTCACGTTTTTACATTTGTTACGGAACCCTGCAGTGTCATATGCTATATAAAGTATAAAGTACTCTGTATAAAGTAGGAGCTTTGAGCTAAACCTCTAGGGTACCTTCCAGATCTCCTAGACAATACTTCCCTGATTCTATAAGACCTAGTAATGTAAGTCAGTGGGAAAATGGAATTCAATTTTTACTATTTCAAGAATTCTTTTTTTTCTTGTATAAGATACATCTTTATGGATACTATTATTGTTTATCTGCTGCAGGAAGTGCATGGGAAAAAAGCAAATACACAAATCACCCAGAAGCTTCCTATTGCACATTACATTCTGCATCTTAAATCCAACTTCCTCATTTCTCTGTTCTTTCACCAAATTCCAGTCTAATACCTTTTGCACTTGAGACACTGGCATTGCTGAGTTGGCTCGATTCTGTTTCCCTTGCCCATCGTTCAGAAAAGGCAGTCCTTGGTGACAATATTTTGGCCCTGAACATCCATTCTGGGTTCCCATGGGACTTCCAAAGCCACTCATGGCAGTTCTCAGCCATGCCCTCTGAGATTTCCTAGTCCACAGAGACTAGGAAGTTATTATTAAGCAGAGAAATACACCTTTGCGATAGTCCTGGAGGCTATTTCAGGCAAGTGAGCTGAAAACCTACGTGAGGCTTTCTGACTGTTGATGCCTGGGGAACCCAAAATAAAAGCCCCTTTTCTCTTTTATCTAACAAGCCTCTAGGATAGATGCACCTTGTAAAGTCTGTCAAAGAAGTTAGCCTGCTGTCAGGGAGAGGTCTCTGCTTTTCAACATTGTTAATTCACTTAACAAAAAAAGTACCTATTTTGTGTAAGATCCTGTTCTGCGCGCTGGGGACAAGGCAGTAAGTGTGGTGCCCTTGCTTCTGTTCCATATGGAGATTACACTTCGAGAAGCCTTAGCCATAGGCAAAGCAGACAGCCCGACGACCTCACACAGTCCCATCTGCTTCTGTGCCCACTACCAATTCTCTCCCCTTCTTTCAGATTTGAAAATCTCAATCTTATTTTATCCGTAAGGCGTGGATATCTAATGGCTACTCGACAGTATTAAATCAAGCTCTTAAGTCAGTCACTCTCTCGGGTTTGGAATGACCTCTATCTATTTACATGTGAACCAGCATTTAAGGCCCAAATAAAGTTCAACCTCTTCGGTGAACCATTTTGTATTAGAAGCTCTGAGAAAACCTGTCCTTCCTCACCTTCTGCATGGGCACAGGTCTGCTCCATTCTTTACCTGAGCAGCTAAACTGATGCCTGGAAGCCTTCCCTCAGAGATGGATCACTCGACGAGGGTGGGCACCTGATCTAGGCAGCCTATCTCTAGGCTGGCCAGGTGTCTCCGAGCAGGTGTTGGTTTGAGAGATCTGCTTAAAGGGGCAGTGTGACTTCAGTGGGCCAATCTGATCTCTGAATTGGGCTTATAGGGCTGTTGATAGTGGAAGCAGATAAGAGCTAGGGACACACTCACACACAGCTGCATCATGGGAGAGGCAGAACTCTGGCAAGAAGACCACAGACTCCTGCTGTCAAGGGGCACAAAATATCCCCACTCCCAGAATGGCTTGATTGTCTTTGATTCCCATTTGTATTGTTGTCCCACGAGAAGGCCCCACCATGCTTGAGGGATTCTGAGCTCCTGTTCCTTCTAAACCAAATGGCTGAGATGAGATGTTTCTCCTTCTCCTCTGGCCCCATCCCTCCCCTCTTGTCGTCTTCCCTCACATGCTGTCTCTTGCCTCTCTGGACTAGAACCCAACAGAATTCCTCATTCTTAGCTTCTTAATCCCACTAACTTGTGAAGTGTGGGCCAAGTGCTCAGCCCTATGGCAGGCGCTAAAAGGGAAAAGAAAGGAAGTCAGACGTCGGGCCCCCCACATGCAGGGAGCCTCCTCGCTGGAAGGACAGATAAAGCCTGTGAGCACCACTGGGCTTGGTAACTCGCCAAGCCAACATCTGACTACCCCTGAATGCAGTGTGTTTGGGGTGGGTGTCTGTGAAGTCAGAGGAGGCCTCTGGGTACTGGGGGAGGTCAGAAAATGTGGCTGGACTGGAAAGGATTGGGGAGATCATCCCAGTTACGGAGTCCAGCATGAGCAGATGTCTCAGTAAGGGAACGAAGCTGGTCAAGGGGGCCAGAAGAAGAGTCCAAATGGGGAGCAGGGGGCTGGAGACTGCTTCACCCTGCAGGCTTTACCTTGCCATTAAATCTGGGGAGGCAAAAATGGGTGTGCCAGCCAACCTGCCCTCTCCATCACCTCATCAGGCACGAATTACCCAGGATTTAAAAAAAAAAAAAAAGAAGAAGAAGGAAAGGGCTCATTATGTGGTTGGAAATCCTCATACCAGAGATAAAATTTTATGAGTTGCCTATTGCTCAGCACCCCATATTTTTGACATTCCCTGTTTCACATACAGTATTTTAAATACATGAGACACAGACATTACTGTTTTTTTATTTTTTTACCCTTTCATTTTTTTTTCTTTCTGTCATGGCTTAGTGGGTAGCTCTGAAGTTTTTAATACTGAAGGGCCCATTTCATGTTATTTATTACCCTGCTTGCGTGAAAGCTGAGGCCTATAAATCGTCAACACAGGCCGTCTAATTCCAGCAACGGCAGGGCTTCGTCACATGTAATTAAAAGATCCCAAAGCCATTGGAATGTAATGGATTTGGAAATGACACCATGGGGGCACGGGGAGCAGGCCCAGGAAGAGGCAGCCGTATTTCAAAGGCTCTCCTACATGGTCTGGGATTGATGGGGCTGCCTGGCTGGCCTCCAGCAGGGCTGGCTGCCGTAGGGATAGAGGCAGGGTCTGGATTTGATCTCACCCTCAGCCCAGAGACCACTCCAGTTCCCACCTGCGTGGAGATGCACCCGGCTGTTGGCCTCACAGACTCCCTCCTCCTGGCATGCTGAGGTGCCACTCCGATGGCAGAGAGCATCCACGTCCTGGCAGGAGGATTTCTGGAAGCAAGGGAGTAACTCCACTTCACAGACAGAGTGCCGGCCCAGGACAGGTGGGCTGGTCTCCGTTCCACCTTCCCCACAAGTCCAACAGTCCTCGCATTCTTACTCTCCAATAGTCTCCCTGAAACTGTTTCGGGCTGTTCTAGACAGGGTCACCCGTCAGCGGCTCCAAGTTCTGCAGTGAAGTTTTCTCGAATGCCCACATCCACCTAGAGTCCGCTGCCTCTTCTTGGGAGCCCCCCTCCCCTGGGCACCTTGTCTGCCCAGCCGTGAGACACAACAGCGCACGGAGCGGGGGTTCGTTTGCCTGGCTGCCTCATCATCCCCGCCAGATTGCCAGGAACCAGGGCTGCATTTAGGCTGTCTCTGACCCCGGTTTACACAGGCCTGCTGTGTGGGAGGTGGTCGCCAGGATGGGGCAGCAAGGAAGACAGGGAGGGGAAAAACGGACAAAAGGAAAGAAGGAAAAAAGGAAGTGGAGAGGGGTCTTTGGTGATTTCTCTGTCTCCTCACTTTCAATAATAAGGTAACCAGACTCCAAGATGACCCCAATGATCTCCCTCTCCTGCTAGCCACATCCTTGTATCTCCCCCCACCCCTAATGCACTGGGGTTAGTGTTTGTGACTAATGGCATGCAGCCGGAGTGCAGTTTGTCTTTGGAGATTAGGTTATAAAAAAGACTGCAGCTTCTTCTTTTCCCCTCTCCTTCTCTCTCGAATTTCTTGCTCTGGGGCAGCAAGCTGCCATGTTGTGTGAGCAGCTCCACAGGCAGGCCCATGTATCAGGGAACTGAAGCTTCTGGCCAACAGCCTGATTACAATCCCACTAAGCTGCTCCCAGATTGCTGGCCTCAGAAGTCATGGAACTAAATGAAGGTGATTTTAGGTTGCTCAGTTATTTGGAGATAGGATTGTAGCAGATGTAATTAACAAGTTAAGATGTGGTCATACTGGAAAAGTATGACCTTAATTCAATATGACTAATTGTCCTCTTAAGAAGAAGAAGGGACACACACGGAAAATCACATGTGAGGACAGAGGCAGAGATTGAAGTGATGTATCTGTAAGTCCAAGAGTGCCAAGGATTGCTGGCCATCACCAGAATCTAGGAGAGAGGCATGGAATGGCTTCTCTTTCAGAGCCCCAGAAGGAACCGACTGTGCTAACACCTTGATTTCAGAGGCTCAGCTTCCAAAACTGAGAGAACAACTTTCTGCTGTTTTAAGCTACCTAGTTTGTATTTCTTTGTTATGGCAGCTCTAGAATACTAACACACACTCCATGCCTTCTTCAAGACCATCCCAGTCCCGCCTTCTCTCCGCACTAACAGACTATTAGAACACACCACCTTTGATTTGTCACAGTCTTTCTCTCTCACATACAATACAATGAATCTCATGCCCTCCAAGAAGCCCTCTTGGATAGCCTACAAAGAAGGAGGTCAATGCTCTTAGAATTCCAGTATTTAAAGGTTAAACTCTAGAACGTATGGTTTCTTTATTCACATTTAATGTGTATTCTATTGGCTTGGGAAAAAATAGACCGTCCATCTTACCCATTTTTTTTACTTGCTCATTCATTGCCATGTTGTCACTCTGATTAAATGTCATCAAATGATAAGAAACAGATAGGTCTCCTTCATTGACCATGTTATAAGTCCAACTATGGTAAAGAAAAGGCACACATGCTGGTTGATAAAGACTGTTTAGTAAGTGGGGTCTGGCTTACTCAATCCTTTTCTATTTTACAGATGAGGAAACTGAGGCCCAGGTAGGAAAAGTGACCCCTAAAAGATGAAGAACCACCAAATGTTTCCATTTTGCCTCCATATAGGATTGGCTAACACTAGGGCTTTTGCTTAAAGTCAAACAGTTAGAGATATATGCCCTTGCATAGTCATTGCTAACCATAGACGAAGAGCTAGGTTCAAATCCCAGCCCCAACGTTCTTTGTTTGTACAATCTTGGACAAGTTATTGAAAATTCCCAAGGCTCAGAGTCCTCATCTGAAAAATGAGGGTGGAAATACCAACCTCACAGGGTGGTAAGGGGGATTCAATGAGAATGTTACAAAGGAACTGAACCTGTATATTGTGGGAATCCAACAAACCTTTATTTCTTAACTTTTATTCCCATCACATAAACTCCAGACTAGAAAAAGGTAGAAACAAATTACATTTTCAACAAAATCTTGGTCTATTTGTCACATTCAGCTTAAGTTGGAAAAGTTGTCAGAAATAATGGAAGTGCGTACAATAATCTATCCCAGCCTTGTCACTAATAGCAAGTGTTATATAGTGCTAGCAAGATCCTTCATCAGCAAACAAAGGCCCAGTGATGTTCACTAAACTTGACGCAGTATAAAAAGAAAATGGGAACTTGACATTTTGGAAAGATTTCCAAAAACCAGAGCAGAAACAGGAAGAGCTTTCTGGTTGCCTCTTGGTGAAGGATCAGATATCATAGCAGATGGGAAAGTAGGAAAGGATTACAGACATGGAACAGACCTTGGGTCTCATTAACTAGCTAATTCACTTAACCAGAATGCCTCATTTCCTGAGAATTCCAGTGAGCTGAGATTTTACAATATGGTAATGTTTGGAGGATCTATTTTTTTCTTCCTATCGATGGCTGCAAAGATGTCTTGCGGTGTGGGACACATAGGGCTGATAATAATGGTGCCAGGATTTAGGAACCAGCTCTACCATTAACCAACCATGAACTAGCCAGTTTGCCTGTCTAATCTCAGGGTCACCTTTTAGCTAATGCAAGGTAGGACTAATGATCTCTGAGGTTCCCAAATCTATAATTTTACATATTTCTGCTCCATTTTCAACCCTTTGTCCAGATCACACATCCTCCATGAAGGCCCAATTCATCCCTTGCTTGACTTTGAATAGATATCTGTAAAATGGGAGAGGTGGACCAGATGAACTCCAAAGTTCCTTTGACACTTGAAATGCTATCGATTGTGGCAGCATATCTTAAGGAACTTTAGAGTTCATCTGGTCCACCTCTCCCATTTTACAGATAGTTATAAGTATCTGTAAAGAACGTGAACATCTTTACTATTATTCATTAACTAACTAACTAAAGGATTAAATTTACAAGGTCTTCATCACAAGTGTTTGTGGTGAAATAAAATGAAGAGGCTCAACAAGCTGTATTACAAGGTGTTATAGACTGAATGTCTGTGTCTTCCCCAAAATTCCTATGTTGAAATCTTAACCCCCAATGTGATAGTATTAGAAGGTGTGGCCTTTGGGAGGTAATTAGGTCATGAGGGTGGCGCCCTCATGAAGGGGATGAGTGCCTTTATAAGAAGAGACACAGAGAGATAATCTTTCTACCACAATGAAAAGATGACCATCTGTAAACCAGGAAGAGGGCTTTCACCAAGAACCCGAATGTGCTGGCCCTCTGATATTGGACTTCTGGCCTCCAGAACTGTGAGAAATAAATGTTTGTTGGTTAAATGCCCCAGTCTATGGTATTCTATTACAGCAGCCTGAATTGAGTAAGACATGTGTATGATGAAAAAAACCACTGGGCTTGAGTTTGAGTTCTGACCCACCCTGCATTGCTATCCCGAGTAAGTCAACATACCTCTCTGGACAATTTTCTTTTTTCTATCTATAAATTTGGATGCTTGAACTAGTTATTCTTTGGGCCTCTTCCAGCTCCCTATTTTTGAGACTTGCCACTGAGTTGTAGAATTATCCCTCCAACTACAGCAATGTCTCATAAGGGGATAATGTACAGTGAGGAGGAGTAGAGAGTGGAAGTCACAGAAGGAATACATGCAAAGTGAACTTTGAAGGTCTCTTCCAGCTCCAAAGTTGTAGCTTTACTTCCTCGGACTCCAAGTACCTCCCTGAGCATAGGCACAATTTCACCAAAACTGGATGGATGTGAAGCCCCAAAGCCCATGACAGCTCAAGACCCTAAACAAAGGTGTTTCTTCCCTTTCTACCTTCTTCCTGATTTGGGTTCTTGAGTCTGGCATGTTTGGCTTTATAAAACTGCTGAGCCAGCTTTAGTCATTAGAAAAAGTGGGGCTCAAGATGTCCATCGACAGATGAATGGATAAAGAAGATGTGGTATATATATACAATGGAATATTATGCAGCCATCAAAAGGAATGAGATCTTGCCATTTGCAACGATGTGGATGGAACTGGAGGGTATTATGCTGAGCGAAATAAGTCAAACAGAGAAAGACATGTATCATATGACCTCACTGATATGAGGAATTCTTAATCTCAGGAAACAAACTGAGGGTTGCTGGAGTGGGGGGTGGGGTGGGAGGGATGGGGTGACTGGGTGATGGACACTGGGGAGGGTATGTGTTCTGGTAAGCGCTGTGAATTGTGCAAGACTGTTGAATCTCAGATCTGTACCTCTGAAACAAATAATGCAATATATGTTAAGAAAAAAAAAGAAGAAGAAGAAGATAGCAGGAGGGGAAGAATGAAGGGGGGGAAATCGGAGGGGTAGACGAACCATGAGAGATGATGGACTCTGAAAAACAAACTGAGGGTTCTAGAGGGGAGGGGGGTGGGAGGATGGGTTAGCCTGGTGATGGGTATTGAGGAGGGCACGTTCTGCATGGAGCACTGGGTGTTATGCACAAACAGTGAATCATGGAACACTACATCTAAAACTAATGATGTAATGTATGGGGATTAACATAACAATAAACAATAAAAATGAAAAAAAATAATTGGATAAAAAAATAGGGAGGAAGAACAAAAAAAGAAGTGGGGCTCAAATGCAAACCCCTGGGTGAGATTAGCTCACCACTCCAGCTTGCCACTTAGCATCATTTGACCTCTCCTGAAACTAGTCTTTTCCCTTGGCCTCTGGACTTTAAAGAAAAGGAAGGTGATTTCTAATGAGCCTTCCCCCGCCAGAAGCAATGCTACCATCAAACACATTAATTCACGTAGATTTTGAAATTGATCACATAAAAATGAGTGGAGTCACCACTTTTCAAAGGACACATTTGAACCTGAAATGATTCCAGGTTTGTAGAAACTTCCGTGTAGCAGAATACTTGAAGCTCCCCTGGCTGCAGTTACCCTGAATGCTTTATCTTACCAAGGATAATGCCCTAATGCTATTCCAGCACCACATTTATGCAGAGGCCAGGCTAGTCGCAGCTTGGACTTTGGACCCCATGTGCAAGAACAAAACCCTTCTGAACAACTGACCTAGCTTCCCACAGAATTTTTGAAGTAAGTAAAGTCCGTGTACCTTTCTTTCCCCTTAGGCTGTCATGCAGCACTTCTGTTGACTCCTTTCAATACACGATTTCAACACACTTAGTCATCGATGGTTGCCAAGGCTTACAGAAGACTAGGTACGGAGAATCACAACTGAAAGCAGGTTATAAGAGGCACTGGCATGAGGAAGAGGTAAGACTGACAGCGTAGGATGAAAAAGAAAAACTTTTTAGACTCAACACGAAAACATAGAAACAGAGGGACATTTTATATCAGGGCAGGTAGCCTCACATAACTCAGTAACCCATGAGACTTTTGCACTGTTTAATAATGGGTTATGGAGAAGAAGCTACCTTCACTTTCAGCATTTCCTTTACATAAAAGTAGGGAGGAAATAATCTTCGTTAGGAAAATTGCCAATAAAAATTGTCCTCCCTGCCAAACGGTTGTTATTGATGAGATTCATCTGAGCCCAGGAACTCTGATTCGTACCTCTGTGTCCCCAGTACCTGGCACACTCCCTAGTACACAGCAGGTGCTCAATAAACACTTGATGAATGAAAAGAAGGCAAATTTTGAAGGGTTGTGTTTTTTAATTTCTGGAAAATTCACTTATGTACAATATCATGCCTTCCAATGATTCACTGAGCAAAAATCTTTGTGGAAAACCTACGAACTAGGGAGGCAGGGTCTTCCTTCTCAGAGAATGGTGCTGGATCAGTGACAGCCCCTTGCAGCAGTGAGTGTGAACCATCCTGATGCCTGGCTCTAAAGATTGGGCAAAGCTTGGGATACTGGAAGTTTTGTGTCTATTTGGAGAAATTAAAGGCCGTAGAGAAGTCCATTCCAAACACTCCTTTATTTGAAACCCTCAAACCAAAGAGCTTCGGAGGGGGAGTCCCACATAGGATTGGTGTGCTGAAGCATACACATGAGGTGTATGCTTTTTTCCTCCACTCTCCTACACCTTGGACTCTTTTGTTAAATCAAAGCTACTTTTCTCTTGCTGGCTGAGTAACTCCAATTCAATCTTAAGTCCTGGACCTCCAATATGACAAGGCTAAAGATTTCAGAGAGAGAGAGAGTAATAAACTAGGGATTGACAGATAGGTTATACTTTAGGAAATCAATCCATTCATATTAACTGGTGACTTATGTGCCCAGCACACTAAGTCTAAGTCTTAACTAGAAAGGGGCCAAAGAAATAGAAGATCTAGATTTTTCCTTATAGAAAACCATCTAAGGGCTAAGACAGTAGAGCTTGGGTTGTAGGAGGTACAACTTCTGCCTCTTGGATTGACCCCAAACCCCATGGTTCCTTATATAGGGTTATATACTTAATATGTGTGTGGGTATATGGCCAAATAACCAATGATAAGTGGGTTGTGGTGAGATATTTGTTTTTTCAAGAAATCTTTCACTGCACAAGGTTAAATAAATGTTTTGACTATGTTCATCTTCCCACTGCTGATTTTCAGTTATATATTGCCGCCTAACAACACAAAACAAACATTTATTATTTCTCATGATTCTGTGAGTCAAAAATTTAAGCAGGGCTTGCCTGGGCATCTCTTTTGTGCCCTGATGTCAGTTGGGGTCACTCAGCTGTTTGCTAGATAGGAAGGTGCAAGAAGGCTTCACTCTCACATCTGGTGCCTTGGTTTTCCTTCATGTGGTCTCCTTCTCTCCATGGAAGAAAGAGTAACAGGTGATTAGTGGTATCTAATCATTCAGAAGTCCGGCCTAAGGTTATTTCCAGCATGGTGGCTGGCCTCCCCAGAAAGCAGAAAAGTGGAACCTTCTAGTCTGGGCCTGGCATTGACACAGGGTCATGTTCACCTCAGTTTACTCGTCAAAGAAAGTCACTAGGCCAACCCGAGAGGTGGTGAAATAGCCTCCCCCTCTTGACGGAAAAAGCACATGGGGAGTGGCAGAATAGGTGGCAGCCATCCTTGGATGCTATCTAGCGAAGATTTGAGTCTTTGTTTTCAAATGAACTGAACAGATTTCAGGCTGTCATAACTTGAGTGGTAGGACCAGGACTTCCTCTTTTTTGCATCTCCAATGTTTTCCATGGTTCTGGTTTAGAATGAATCAATCAGGTTTGATGGAACCAAATGTGGGGTGTGTGTGTGTGTGTGTGTGTGTGTGTGTGTGTTTTAACTGGGAGTAGAGGAATGGAGCTCCTATTGGCTGGATGATTAATTCATTATTGATGCGACCTGAAATAGAACACAACTGTATGTGATTTATAACCTGTTTGGTAAACGCTCCTGGCCAGTGTGGATGCTACAGGTTCTCAGCCCAGGTAAGGAAACCGGTACGATCCTAAGATGTCAGACTGTCAGTGGGCCTTTTTCAGCAATGTGGATTTTGAAGTCCAATTGGAAACTATAGGGATGATACTGAAAGCTTAATGGCAGCTTCCAATGGCTATCTCTCTGCTTAAATCTAGAACAATCCTGTTCCTTTCAGATACTTTTTGGGAGGAATTCCTGCAATGGTTTTGAAATCAGAATGTCTTTGCATATAAGACATAGAGAGACTGAGGGAGTTTACCTGTATGCACACGCACGAGCGCGCGCGCATGCGCGCGCACACACACACGTTCCTGCCTCAATTACAGGACAGTGTTCTCTGGAGGTGGTGTCAAGACTCCACCTCAGTAAGTAAACTTCTTTTCTTGGAAAGAGCTGTTAATTTGGTCACAAGAGTAGCTTTCTAGGAGAGAAGTTGTGGGTGGTAGAGAAGAGTCACGAACTGTAATCACTCATATTTGTGCATCAATTTGCACATTTTCAAAGCACTTTCAAATATATTATAGCACTTAATCCTCACAATCCTATGATATAGATATTGCTATCTCCATTTTGTAGTTGAAAAAAACAGAGAGAGCAAGTGATTTGCTCATGAGGACATAGCTGCTAGGTGGGCCCCGGCTGGGGCTGAACCTGGAGCTTTACCATGTCCTTTCCATATCAGAGGTCCGTAGAAATGACTTAGATTTATATTTTCTCTCTAAATGTTGCTTTTCTTCTTGTGCAAAATTTGAATAGGGTTAAAGTATGAATTGGGCAATTTATGTAGTTCCATTGCTACTGCTAATTTTAGGGGCAACCTTGTCTTGCTTTTCTTATATGCTATTTCCTACCACATCACCAAACAGCTATATTGCATGCATCAAATCTACATTTGATTTCATCTATATCATCTACAACAAATAAGACATCTAAGGGGGTGTGCTGTTAAGATTTTTGAGATGTAAAATGGGATCATGAAGGTGACTCCACTCCTAATCATCTCCCGTCTTGGATCTGCCATCATTGTCTCATGAGCTGAGGAGGGACTCTAAGGACTCAGATCCTACTGCTCAACAGAACCTCGAAAAATCTGTCACCCCAGGACAGAAAGCCAAGCTTTCTTTTCTTGGAGGATTCTTGGAAAAAGGTCCTGGGAGGTCTCAGCTCTGTCATTCACCAGCTGTGTGACCTTGGGCAAGACGTGCCTCTCTCTGGGCCTTAGTTTCCGGACCTATGAAAGGAACCCTTTGATAGATTATCTCTGAGATCCTTACAACTCTTATATTTTATGATTATAACTTTCCATTCTTATCTACCCAGCATCCATTATTCTGATTTGAAGAATCTTCCTGTTCAATTCCTTCTTCTTTAATTACATTCCCTCTAATGGTGCTCTGTGTGAGATCATGGTAAATTTCATAGCAGCTCCCTCCTGGCCTATAAAGTCCCTGCTCCAGATTATCATAAAAGAATTGAGAAAATTAAAATCTACCCCCCCCCCCAGCCTGGCCAATAAGGCCTTTGTAATCTTGCTCCACTCTGCGTGTCCACAATGTATTTCCCTTTCCTCTTCTGCAGGAACTTCCTGTTGCTGCTAAGTCACATATTCTACCTACCTCCCCTTCTTCATGGCTCAATTGTCTAATATTATACACCCTGGTACCTATCACATCGCTACCTATCACATTCACACCAGTATTGATGCTTCTCTGAAGCACCGGTTTGGATCTACTGCTTTCCCTCTACTGGGTTTTCTGGTTATTTATATGTGTATGTATGTATGTATGTATGTGTTTATTTATTTAATCTGTCCAAGTAAATTACAAGCTACTTGACTCAGATACTGTGTGATGCTTCCTTCTACATCCCCACGGCACCCAGCACAGTGAGCCTGGGTCTATTGATAGCTGGGGATGTCTATGGGTTGGGAGAGCTCGTCTCCCAGTTAGGCACTGGAATTAGGAATGAACATCTCATTGCAGTGTCAAAGCATCCTGACAAGGACTGCTGGTCATGTCACACACGATTCTCTCAGATTACACTGGCAAAGGGGATTTTTTTATTCCCTTCGGCTGGACAGGGAATCCCAGTGACTACAGACCATGAGGGGTCACTGTTGGGAAGAGAATGGTTGTGCAGGCTCGGCTAAGCTACAGCAAAGACCCTCCCTGCACAACCCAAATATTTACAGCCGCCAACATTAGCTCATTCTCTTTGAAGCTATCTTTCATGTGGAAAAGAATGTCTCTATGCCTTCCACCTTTTTTCTTCATTTAACCAAGTGAAATGATGCTTTTCTTGACCATTTAACATTTTTAATTCCTTTTTGCTTATAAATATCCTTTGAGCCAGTGAATTGATTTCGATGGGACTTGTTGCGATATTGAAAGGGCCCAAGGTGCGCCGTGAATTCCACAGCGTCTCTGAGGACAGTGAGAAACAAAGTGGTCACCATCAGCTGCATTAAGAATGGCACTCCTGCCATTAATTGGAATTTGCACAATTGGAAATTTGGAGTTGCTGTTGCATTGGGTGTGTTCATGGGCCAGAGTTCATCTAGAACACTATCAGAGAATATATTCCTGGTCTTAGGAGTCTCAACTAAAACGTGAAAATAATTCTTGAGCAGATTTACAAAACACTAATTGGAATGCACAGCAAATAGGTCAGCTAAGTTCGTGAGCATTTTGAAATTATCATGGGTGATATAAGCATATTTTTATTCCTAGTGTTTAATAAAAGCCATTTCTGTGTTTGGGCCAAGGGCTTTGGCACATGCTCAGTACAAGTCAAAGGATTAATAACCAGTAATAAAGGGAAATTGAGCCAAGGAATATCTAAGCTGCATATCTCGAGGGAGCTTGGAAGTGGTAGAAGGGACATTCCTCAAGACATGCAGGGTGGACTGCACCAGTGTCACTATAATCAATCATTCATTGCAAGCCCAATCTACCAGACCTTTCCCAGGAGAAAAGGCCAGGGCTGATCCCATGAAATCCTTGCTTCATTTGGTTATTTCTAAGATTAACTGCAAGTAATTCTGTTTGCTTCATTACCAATAGAAACCACATTTAAAGAATTCCCAGGTAGGTGGGAGGGAGAATTTTAAAGGATGGGCAGAGACAGAAGGGAGGATACTTTATAGCATTTCACCTGATAATAAAGGAGCTCCTCTCTCTATTTCTGTCTCTGTCTCTGTCTCTGTTTCTGTCTCTCTCTCTCTCTCACACACATACACACATACACACAGAGTCATCTGTCTTGGGATGTCTAAATTATTTCATCTTTGGTGACCACGTGTGGTCAGAAGATGGGTGGGAGGTCTCTTGAATTAATTCTCACGAATTTTGAAGAAAGAATTCCTTTAACTTTATGTGGGTCAGGAAAGAGGGAAGAGGTCTCTTATCTCAAGGTTGGGCTAGGGGGTGGGGGAAAGCAAAATGTGGGGAAAAGCCTTTCAGTTTCAGGATGAGGAGAAATGACATTAGCCATACTAACCAGACCCCTACTATTTTGTATGATTTAGAGCATTTTACAGGGGGATGGGCAAAATGGGGGAAGGGGATTAAAAGGTACACACTTCCAGTTGGGGATGCAATGTACAACAAAGGGAAAATGATTAATAATATGTAACAACTTTGTATGGTGACAGATGGTAGCTAGATTTATTATGGTGATCACTTTGTAAGGTATATAAATGTTGAATCACTGTTGTACACCTGAAAATAATATAATATTGTATGTCAACTACACTTCAATTTAATTTTTTACATATATTTTCTAATTGGATCATTGACAATATCCTGTATGCTAAGACCGCATTCATTGCTCTTAGTTTGAAAACAGAAAATTCTGAAATTCAGAAGAATAAGTCAAGTCGTTTGCCCAATATACCTCGTGGGCGGCAGGCAGCCCTTGTACCAGAAACTGCTTCTTTGATGCCATGCATTGCTCTAAGCCAGACAGCATGACCCTGTGGCAGGTGCTGCAACTCGGGGAGTTTCTGGGAAACCAGATGGGGTAAACAGACAGAATCTGAGACCAGGTTCTTTTCCTGGTTCTGTCACATATTTAGACAAGGCGCTCACTGGCTTTCTCAGCTCAGGATTCACCATCTGTTCATTGGTAATGGTGATGGGGTGGGGACAATCATGCCTACTCTGTGACTCTCAGGGAAGATGTAGGGATCCGTGGGCACCTCTTTCTGGGATAGGCACTTCTCCCATTTGTTTTCCCATTTGATCCTGACAATAGCACTTTGAAGTAAATACTATCTCTATTTTATATAGGAAAGCCTAAAACTCAAAGAGATTAAGTAACTTGCTCAAGGTATGTGGTTTTGTAAGTGGCACAAGTTAGGATTCCAACCCAAGTCTCATGATATTTTTACTGTGCATAGCACCCTCAAATGGGATCATGGCTGTGGTAGCTCTTTAGATGTATAAAAAGTTATCCTAACGTGAGAGGAACTGGTTGGTGTTTTGACAAGTATCTGAAGTCTGGAGCAAGCTGGGAGGGGACCAGGATGAGACAGAGGGGACCCAGAGCTCTCTGATAATTATGGCAAAGCTGGACACAGCCCCCGACCTCCTCAGTCATCTGTTCCATCTATTTTGAATGTTCTAGATTCATTCACTCACTTGTTTATTAAACAAGTATCTACTGAGCCCCACCAATGGCCAGGTACTATGTTTAAAACCGGGGTGGCAGTGGGGAGACAGGGGCAGAGCAGGCCATCACAGTAGATGTGACAGGGGCACTCAGAGAAGAAAAACAGAAGAATTGGAGGGACTTGGTATCTAGAAGAAGCACAAGGGCAAGGTGATGGAGGAGGGGGGGAGCTACAAGCCTAGAGAGGCAGGAAGTGACTGAAGAGATGTCCAAGAGCAGGCAAAATGGCTGAAGCAAAGCATTTCCCACTGAATCTCAGGAACTAGCCTAGCCATTGGCAGTAATGTTTCAATAGGTGAGACTGAAGACAGACAGAATTCATGGATGTGGAAGTCAAGCCTCACCCAGCCTGTCCTCGAAGTGGTCATCTAAGAAAATAAGCCTTCTTGGTGACTCCGAGAAGGGAATGTCTTTGCGTCCTAAAGAACCAGCTAAAAAGCCAGTTGGATGGTCTCTTCCAATTTAGAAACAACAGGCAACAGGATGAATGCCTTCGGAGAGAACATGTGGAGTTGGCTGCCTCCTCTGACCTATGAGCCATGCTGCCCTCATCTGCCATAACATGCATCAAGCTCTGGAAGCCGCTCTGGGAGACCCTGGCTGGGGCGCCCTCCTGCATGCCTCTGTCCAGCCTCATGCATTGTACCGGGCTCGGAGGGAGGTGTTGCGGGGGAGTCTGGCTGCAATCAGGGAATGCTAAACCTGGAGCCTTGCAAATGGAGCATTTTGTGCCCTCCCCACCTTGCTCTTCCCCCAGTGATTTTGGGAGTGTTCTTCCCATTTCCACACTTGAATTAGACTCTCAGGACAGAGGCTTCCTATTTTTCATGGTGACTGACACTGACCTGGGCATGGAGTAGGTGTTATTTGTTAGTTGAAGGAATGCTAATTGGTGCTACTGCAGGACCACTGTTGTGCAGATTTGTAAGGAGAGCCGCTCTGAGTTTTAAGCTTCACATAGAGTCACAGAGTCATGGAATGCAGGAGCTGGCCAGGCCGTGGGGCCTACAACCTCACTTTACAGACGGAGAGACGGGGGTGGCCAGAGAAGGTGGGTGAGTCATAAAGGGCTTAGAAGAGTTAGGTTCACACCTGTGTGTTTCCTTTCTGGGCCATTGTTCTTGCCACCAAAACATTGCTCACCTCCTCTCTAAATGAGAGCTAAGAAGAAGAGTGAAATGCCAAAGTTTCACAAAATGTCTGCTACCTGTTCACCGTCCCACATGCTGGATGAAGAACTGAGGCCAGTGTGCCTTGCCTGCTGTGGGTGATCAGGCTGCTCTGAGCTTCTTCAAAGTCCTGTCCAACCTTCCATCTCTCTTCAGGTCCAGCTGGGCTGGTCCCACACTGGGTCCAGGGCACACCCCTCCTAATGCCTTTGTCTTCTCTTCTTCCCGCCTGATTCAAACCCCGCCAGGTCTTCAAGGCCCAGTTGTGTTCAATGCAAGGTAATTCAATTCAACAGACATTTATTGAGGGCCTCATGTATACAAGGCATTGTGTAGCCAGACATTTACTGGGGGTGTTGAGGACACTAAGTGAATAAAACACATTTTCTGTTCAAGGCTCAAGGGGAAGATAGATCTGTAAACAATCAAGGCCCAGAGCCCAAGGCTGAGAGTACTAGTAATAAAGATCATTTATTGAGCACTCACAAATTACCGGACTCCGTCCCAGGCACTTTATATTTGTTACTGCCAATCCTTCCAAGGCCAGGAAAGATAGGTGTTAGATGCAGCCCAGTACCTTCAAAAGAGCTCTAGTTTTGTAACCAGTCCTAAGGTTAAATTCTAATTCCATTCTACCAATTATGTGTCTTTGGGCAAGTTATTTAACTTCTCTGCATCTTTCATCTGAAAATGAAGATAACAAAACCTCCATATGTGAGGATTAAATGATCAAATGTACACAAAAGACCTAATGTTTGTTGGGAAAGTGCTTGACAAATGTGACCGGAGGCCCAGATGCTCCAGGACAAGTAGGGCACCTGTGAAGGAAGAGCTCGGTGGAGCCCGATGTGGACTGGGGCAGGTCATAGGCAGGGGGCATCATTTGAGCTGGGTCTCTAAAAACAGGGAGGAATTGGGTGGGGTTCGAGAATGTGGCCACCAAAGGGCTCTGGCTGCTGCCACCCTGAGGGACTTGTCTTCGTGATAATTCCCTACCCTGCAGGGTGTCTGCCCTGGATTAGCCAGACCCAGCGTCATATTGGAGGCTGAAGGGAATTTCTGGGCACCCCCCCCATTATTTATTTAATCTCCTTCCTCAACTGATTATCAGCTATAATCCTCACCAGCTTAGAAGTGGAGAGCCCTGGGGCGCCTGGGTGGCTCATTCATTAAGCGCCTGCCTTCGGCTCAGGTCATGATCCCACGGTCCTGGGATCGAGCCCCGCATTGGGCTCCCTTCTCCGCGGGAAGCCTGCTTCTTCTCCCTCTCCCTCTGCCCCTCCCCCTGCTTGTGTTCCCTCTCTCACTGTCTCTCTCTCTGTCAAATAAATAAATAAAATCTTTAAAAAAAAAAAAAAGAAGTGGAGAGCCCTGAGTTCCTGTTATCTTAGTGATCTGTGTACACCCCAGCCTGGTGATTAACTACGGTGTTCTGCTTAGACACTTGGACCACTCCTGACTTGAACCCTAAACGGACCAGTGTTTTTGACTGCATGTGTGCAAAGCCGTGCGTGCTGTGCGTTGGCATTGAGTGGTGCTGGGAACCTTAAGCAATCCAGATTGTCTAAACGAGGTGTCCTTTAAAATGTCTTCTGACTTCCATTGCCCAAGGCAATGGGGTGTAGCTGTTGGGTAATACGATTTTCCAATGACCCACATGTCAGTGCGCATCGGATGAGAGCCCGAGGAAAGCAGGCAAGCCAGCAAGCAAAAATCCTCACGCAGCCCAAACAACAACAACAGCAGTGACAACAAGCACACTGAAAAAAAAAAATCAATAAATAGTTGTGGTCCAGAATGAATGAATGAATACATGAATGGAATTTCCTGAAAAAAGTACTCTTACCAAAACCATCGGCTTCTTTTAGAGCACGAGGGAGAACTAGGCCTGTTTCCCGGGAAGTGTCAGTGTAGAATTAAGTGCGCTTGGTGGCATTTCCATTCCGGGTAGTGAGTCTGTAGGACTGTCCCCTCCCCAAGCAGAATGAGAGACCGGCGCTGACAGATGCTGCCAGGAAGCTGCTGCACCTAGGATGGCAGGGTTAAAACTCGCCCTGGTCTGAAAGGTTAAGGGCAAGCCTGCCAGGGCTCCCTTCCCGAGTTTATCACTGCAAACTAGACATTTTCTCAGGGGCTCACAGTGTTTATGCTGCTAGGGCTTAGCTGCTTGCATCACAAGGCTAATGAAAGAAATGCTTCCTTTTGGGGCACCTGGGTGGCTCAGTCATTAAGCGTCTGCCTTTGGCTCAGGTCATGATCCCGGGGTCCTGGGATCGAGCCCTGCATTGGGCTCCCTGCTCTGCGGGAAGCCTGCTTCTCCCTCTCCCTCTGCCCCTGCTTGTGTTCCCTCTCTCACTGTGTCTGTCAAAAAAAAAAAAAAAAAAAAGAAACGCTTCCTTTTCACAGAGCATCATCCCCATAATAGGATGCCAGTTTGCCCGCGGCACTTTATTTCTGAAGGTGCTTTTGTGTTCACACTCCCATTTGAAGCCCACAGGAACCCAGTGAGGGACTCTGTTCTCTCCAGTCATGAGGCATGCAGGCTGAGGGTCAGAAGAGGAACATGACTGCTTTAACACGACTCAGGAGGCAAAGAATCAAGGCGGGCCTAGAACCCATGTCTCTTGACTCCCAGCCCCGGGCTCTTTCCTCCTTGACAAGCTGCCCCCAAATGAGGCAACTTCCCAATGAGTGCACATGATGCTTGGGAGCTGGGTCCCCCATTCAGCTTGGAGTAGATGCCTTCTGCCTTCTGGTGGTGCTCCCTCCCACTATAGGCACCCATGCACCCCCGGCTCCTGCTTGAGTCCCCACAATCACCTGGCAGTTTGGTACAATTACAGATTTGGGGCCCAACCCCCAAAATTCTGATTCTGTAACAAGATGCATTTTTGACACACTCAGTGAATCTGATGCGTGTTAAACTTTGCGACTTGCTGGTTTAGGGAATACAGTACATTCTGAAGATCACTTGAGCCAGACATAATCTCACATGTAAATCTGTTCCCTAGAAAGGTAAGCGAAAAAGAAGAGACAGAAAAGACAAAAAAGAAACAGGCTTTCTTTTTGGCGGCCTTTTCCAAGATCACTATTTCTGCCAGGAATGCCCCCCTCTTTCCTGCTTCTCCCAACCTGCCATGCTTTTCTGACCCTTTCCCTGTGCTGGTGTCTGGTCCCTGTCCCTGAGCCGTATCATACCCTAATACGTCATCGCTGTGGGTCTGCCTTTGTGGTTTGGGTCCCTACGCTGGGCACCCTTCGAGGGTGTCTCCTGTAAGAATCCCTGGCACAACACTGGAGACTGGGAAGATGGTGTCAGTATACTCTTGGAACGATCCACTTCACTCAGCTGGACTCTGCCTAGCACTGCTCTCTGCATCCGTGTGGACCATCAGGTGTGTTTGCTGCAGACAGATGCCAAGCCCGTTAGCAAATAGGCATCCAGTCCCTACCAGATGAAAACCTAAAATCTCAAAAACCCCCTTCAAAAATATGGGGACTCACAAATATGGGTGTATGAGACATGACTGTGGACGGGTCAGCTGGTACAGAAAGGGGGTGTTGGGAGGTGCAGAGGGTGGTCCAGCCCACAGGTGGGACTGCTGGTTGGTCATGGACATCACTCTTGCTTGGGCCAGCTGTTCAGATCCTGGAGGATCTCCCAGGAGGTGGGGAGAAGGTGTGAACACCATCCCATTCCGGCACTTAGGTCCTACTCAAGCAGTGCTCAGAAAATCACCTCTGTCATTCAAAGGAACAGAATGCAGGTCTCCTGCAATTTTAACAACAACGGTGATAACAGTTTCTATTTGCTCCTGGCTTTGCCATTTACTAAGCCTTTTCCCTGCTCTTTTCACAATCACCTACAAACTAGGTAAATTGTTACCTCCAGGTTTCAGGAGGAGGGAGTGGATGTTCCCAGAGGTGAAGTGAACTGCCCCAGGTCACACAGCTGGATGTGTTAATACCCAAGTTTCTGGATGCTGAAATGTCATGCTCGCCCCAGGAGACTGTAGCTTCTCACCTGTAGGCTGCACCTCTTTAGGATGTAAACTCCCAGAGGAAAAAGATCTAACTCATTTTACATGCAGAGTTTATCCAATAAATTGTAATAAAAAAGAATAGAAAAAAGTGCAATTTTAAATATATTTAGTTAACCATTCAAAAAGTATCAATATAGTCAGTCCTTAGTACTAGGCAAGACCATGGTGCCCCCGACACCGGAGGGGATACAAGTGGTATGTACAAGGCATGCCCGTCGGCCCCAGGAGCTCGAAGCACGGCGCCGGTATGGCTTCCCGCGAGTGAAGGTGGCAGCGGCTGCCGGCTCCGATGCGCGCATGCAAAGGTCCGCTAAAGACCAGAGGAGCTGGGTGAGTAGCGTGATGTTTCTGCCAGGTGCCTGGTGCCATCAGCCTGTTAGTTCCTAATTCAGGACTCCAGCTGACTCTGTAGGGTAGAACCCCAAGTGTTCTCCTAGCCACAGGAATTCTAGACCACAGGCCCCCGGGGGCAGCAGGTACTGGATCAACAGTGTGGAGGGGTTTCTCCGAACCTTTGGATTAATTTCTTAGAGTCATTAGCCAGAAGGTATTTGGCTTGGCACCTTTTTGATTGCCAAGAACTCAGGTTGTGGTTTATAAGCTCTCTTCTCCTTCTTTGCCTTTACCTCTGTCCCTTTACCCTTGGTTAATTCTCAGCCAGGGGCTCTTCGCCAGTGTAGAGGAGGAAAACAATTTTCCCTCTATCCTCCTAAGGTTTTTGGCTGAGATACCTCCGTAATAAAAGACAGAGTAATAGGAAAAAAAACAAACAAAAGTTTAATAACATGTATACCTCATGGATATATGGGAGAGACCCAGGACAACTGAGTAACTCTCTGAAATGGCTCAAGCCATCACCCTAAATACCATCTTCAGCTGAAGACAAGATGGTATGGGAGGTAAAGGTGCATTCTGGGAGGTGACTAGGAAAGGCAGAGTAAACAAGGGTTAAGGCTGCTATGCAGATTTATTCACCATCTCCGCTGGTAAAGAGTTTTAGAGATTCAGAATCATCTCTCTCTTCCTGATACAGAGAGGGAGATACTCATACAAACAGAGATTCCTAGTGTAAATGTCTCTTACAAAAGGTAACTTTTACTGGGTTTTCAGAGCTTTTCCTCTGTCTGAATCTTAAAAATAATCAGTTAAAGATAATCCTTACGCCGAAAAGGCATATATTGGGATGCCCTATTCTGTTCCCCTTCACCAGCTAGCAACTAACAGTGAATTACAAGTCTGGGATTCTCTGTGGGGGGTGAGCGAGTGAAGTGTGTGTGTTCTTGCATGTGAGCTCACGTGTGGGCATGGGGCTGTGGAAGCGGGAGAGGATGATCCAAGTTCAGAACTAACAACGGGGACTCTGTGAATGGGCAGATGATTTCCCTGGAGGGTCAGCATTCCATCTCCTACAAGAAGCGATCAGATGGAACTAGGCCTGGTTCAGGGCTAGCTAATCTGCAAGGGAGATTTTTTTCAGTCTGAGCCCTACCTTGCCTTGCCCGGCCTTCGTGGATTTCAGTTCATTTATACATGGATTCAGTTGCTTGTTAGTGTACTCTGCGGTGCCTCCCTAAGGATATAACTCTGCAGATGGACGACATTTTTTGTTTTCTTAATATTATTCTTGGCTTTTCGGAGAAGGGTTTTTAATGATTATTCCTCCTGGTATTATTTTAGTTTCCAATTACAATGTGGGTATACTCCAGCACACTGCTATTTTGTAAATGGATGTATATGCTTATTGTTAATTGATTCCCCAAACGGGCCCCAAACGTTTGCATTTAGATTGTGTATTATATTACTCGCATGCCACTGGGCTGGCCCCCTGCCAGCTGGGGCTCTCAGTTTGCCAAAATTACGGTGGACGCATCTTGTTTTCCCTGACACCTGTGCAAACTAGCTTGCCTGCCCTTGGCTCTGCTCTCCAGGGAAAAGGAGCTAAGGTGGCACTCTACTGAAGAGGTGCCCAAAAACCTGAGATCCATCTGTTCTTTTTTCATAAGGAAAGAAATTTCAGCTCTTGTCCCCGGACTATCCATCTTTTTGTGAAAACACAAAGGAAGGTGAGCTCTGGTCACGATGTCTTAATCTCTGACCATCGGTGGCTGAGTTCTGACAGCGTCAACTTGAACCACTCCTCTGTGAAGCTCTTCTTGGGGACCCAGCAGGTTAGAATTCCTTGCTCTGGGTTCTCTGTCACTACTCGATCCCGGCGGTGATAGGGCTGTTTTACTTACTCGTATGTCTATTTGACCTCCAGACTGCAAGTGTGCGCTGAGGTCTCTTCTTTCCACCAGTAATCCTGGTGTCTAGAACTGTACTTAATAGTTACGATTGAATGAAAGACAAATGACCGAATACAAAGGCTGTCACAAAAGAGTTACACTGAAGTTTGACACTGAGAACAGGCAAATAATGGATATATAATCTTTAAAAATATCTATCTTTAAAAATTACGGTATTTAATAAAGTATGAAAGCTAACGTGCATAGCACATGGTGAACAGGGATCTGATTTGTATCAGCAGTGAAATGAAATGGACCATCTCAAAGATGTCTCAGAAATGTTGTGGTGACCCAGAGCTATGATCTATGCTTTGGCCAGGAATGGCTCTTTTAAAGCATGGAATTGCAACTGGGGAAATATATTATACATCTCAGTCCTTCTATATGATGGAGTAGAGAGCAGATTGAATCTAGATGCTATTCCTTATTATTATTATTATTTCACATTTAAGATATCTAATTAAAGATGTCAGAGTTGAGATACCGGATGCGTCTGGACATTCCAGTGTAGCCACCTTCTACAACAGATGCAGTAAAATGCCTTAGGCTGTAGCAGCTGCCCCATTGACCAAGCTGCTTGTTTTCGAACTCTTCTGTGGTATCAGTGAGCTTCTATTTTTTGTGTCCCTAGGAACCTAATATTCCCTCCTAGAAAAAAGAAGGATTAAAGTCTTCAGTAGAATGCCCCAAATCCCGAAGGCAGAATTTCAGGCATTAGTCAAAAGGCGAGGAGGGAAGGTCAGGGTACTACAGAGTTCCTCCAGGTACAGGATTTACAGCTCCCGGACAAGTCCTGGTGGCCGCCTTCACCTCCGGGTGAGGCCGGCCCTGGCCGTGATAAAGCCTGTCAAAAGAAGCTAATTCGGCATTGGATAGCAGCAGGGATGGTTATGTAATGCTAGCCTGAGGTTTAATGCCACAATTAAAAGAATAACAAACCCTCCTGCTGAGGAGCCTTTTGGCTACTCCAGACCCTTTAATTCCCTTCAGAAAACAGCATGTCACTTCCAACGGTTACCCACAACAGGGCTTGCTTTGGAGACCTAAAGGCGTAATTATCTATTGGGAGGGGCAAGGCTGAGGTCAGTCTGGCTGGGGTGAGGGCCTGCCCTTTGTGCAGATATTGGAATGTCTCGGAATCCCAGCCAACCCGAATCAGCCAGGGCTGTGTCTCATGAGAAGTTACTTCGGGAGGTCATTTTGTCTGCCGGGCTGCTGACTCAGGCGGCCTTCTCCAAGCTAACTACAGTCAGATGAATTCGTGGGAAAAGCTCTGTCGTCACCATCAAGGCCCCAAATGGAACTGGGCTCTGAGCCCACTGTGTTCTTCGGTGGGCTGTCCATGTCTCACCAAACGATGATGTCTGGTTCACCTTTGGGTGCCCGTGTCCATGCTGGACTGTGGAGGGAAGGGGTGGCCCTCTCTGTCCCCCATGTGCTCTCCCCTCTCTTCTTCCAGAGGCCACCTATCCTTGAAGGCTTAATTCAAGCTCCACCCCTCTGTGAGGCTTCCTTTGCTGCCCAGCGCTCCCTGGTCTCTCAGTGCCCCTGTACTCACGTCCCCCCACGGTGAGTCCCAGAGATGTGGCAGCGCCTCGAGCTGTGGGCTCTGCCTTATACCTCTCCTGGTTTCACTTGGCATCACCAACACCATGTCTGCTACATGACAGAAACCCAATAAACACTGCAAACCCACACCCCCGGAGCGCGAAAGGACCTTCGAGATCAAGTGGCCCAGTGGGTTTCTAACATTTTGTTTTTAAAAAAAGCAAAGAGAACACTTTGTTCTTTTCAAATGAATTATTATGAGGCCTCCTCCCTTTGGAAAGCAGATAAGAAATGAGCTTCCTGATTGAGGAAAGGGCAGAGGGCTTGGAAGCCCCATGTCTGATCTTTCTCTCCCCCACTCAGCTCCCTGAGGCAGCATTTGAAAAACCACTCATCTGTTCAGACCCTTCACTTTATACATGAGGACGCTGAGGGCCAGAAAAATACAGTGACCCCACTAGGTTCACACTTATTTCAGTGGCAAATCTGGGAGGAGAACCAGGGTCTCCTGGTTCTGCCTGAGTGACCTTTCCAATTTATGATGATGCTTTACTTTCGGCTAAAAGAAAGAGGGAGGGAAGGAGGAAGGAAGGAAGGCACGAAGGAAGGGGGGAGGGAGGGAGGAAGGAAAGACAGGAAGGAAGGAGGAAAATAGTGGGAAGAGAGAAAGGAAATAAAGAAAAACATGGAACTTCAATATGTTCTGGATGAGTTTAATTTAATGTACTTTTGACCCCAGCATCAAAACAGCCCGACACTCCCCAAAATTCAAATGTTACGTTTTGCAAAGAGGATCTTCAGAGACGGAGTTTAGGAAACCATATCAATGATTAACTCGGTCACTTATTAATATTAAGATTCCATACTGCCTATCGACTTTGAATTTTTCCAGTGAGGAATTTTCAGTTATAGGGCAGTTTGGGTGAACAAGGCAGCTTACCCTTAGGGAGCTCAAGGTAGAGCAATGCAGAGCAGACCCTGCTTCATTCCCAAAAATGAACCGTCTCTGCTAAATCCTTCTGCTCTGGGCCCTGTTTCCTGTGATGGGCAGTTTCTCTGCCCCAGGATGTCACCCCCTTGTGGTTTTGCCCAGCTCTGCCTTCACATGGGGAGTGAGCTGGGAGGGCACCCCTGAGTTTGTTGGGTCGTTCCTTTGTTTCCTCTGTGCCTCCTCTTGACTCTGCTTGTACTCCCTTTCCCAGACTACTTCGTAAAGAAGCTGAGACTCAGAAAGATGAAAGGATCCTCCCAAGGCCAACCTGGAGAGTTAGTATTCGTCAAGCTCAGTACCCAGGTGTTTGGATAGCAAATCTACACTCTGTCCACACTCTCCATAATCACTCCTTAAATTGGATTTTAACTCAGTGATGCTACAGTTAGTATGACAAGGCAGTTACTTTAAGATCATAATATCCAGAATCTGTAGTTGTATTAAGAACACTTGAAAACTCTTCCATTTTCAACCAATCATTTATTCATTGAACAAATATTTATTGACAAATCACCTAGGGTCAGGCACTGTTGTGGTGCTGGGCACACACCACTAGGTACTTTAACACTCCTGTGAATGAAGCACTAATCCTGTTTGGATAACATGTCCCCCTCAACCTATCCCGGGAGAATCCTGTCATGATTAATGGGGTTCTCATTGTTTTCTTATTAGGTTTCAAGAGAATCACCAAATCTGGTGCTTGCATTTCAATTTTTGATAAATTGGGGAACAGAGGAAAGAAGGTAGCCTTAATGGGTAGGAATAAAAGCATTTATTAATATATCAATTAACATTTTAATGGATATTAATGGCTATATTAGTAGCTATCTCAGTGCTACATTAGCAACAGGAAGTTTGCAGCAGCTACTTCATGGGTGGGTTTCCACCTAAATCTTGAGGGCATGGGTTGAGCTTTATTCATCTTTGTATCCCCCGTAGAATCTAGCCTTGCACATCATAGATGTACAATAAAATTTGCAGATTGACTGGTATGCTTCCCAATATCACCATTTGCTCAACAAGTAATATAGGCCAAGTCCCCCTTAGAACTCTCACCTAAAGCACTGATAGCAAATTTTTAACAAGGCAAGTTCATCTACAAGGCTAGATTTACATTTTATCAGAGTAGATGTTTACCTCCATGGTATCATCCTTGGGGAAAGTCTTTTCCATCTGTGGCTGATGCTATTAGCCTGATTAGGACTGACGTTTAGTTCTAGAGATGAAACCAGGAGCTGGAGCGTAGAAAGGGTAGGAAGCCTTCCCAAGGAGGGACATGAAGGGTTATAGGTTTTCACCACTCTGGGGCAGACCACTGTGTGGAGATGACGGTGTTCTCTTAGTCTGCAGCACCCCCATGGAGATTGGGTCCATCCTCAGCTGGGCAAAAGAAAGCCTTCTTCCATCATGGGTCTGAGTCCGTACGGTGAGAATGGCACAGACCAGATAAGAATCTCATTCTTTCCGCCATCAGACACCCGGGGCCAGACAACAGAGACCCAAGCCAGCCATCAGTTCTTTGCATATATGTAGTAAGATCTAAACACTCTCACCCTTCCACCTTTCTGTCTGGGGCTAAACTCAAATTGCTGTTATTGTAATTAAATTTATCACAGTGAACTCTTTATTTGAGTCCTATAGGCCCTGACTACTTTGGAGATGGGGTTGTAACTCAAAGAAAAATAGTATCATTACACGGTAGTATCACAAATGTGCTTTGTCTATTGTGTGCATCCCCTCTATGTATTCCAACCCCCTCCCCCCATCTTATCAATGCAATGATGCTGGAAATTTCTTTGCCAGAGAGTTAGTGATAAGGCTTAAAGTGGAGGTTATTATGGGAAAGAGAACTTGCACTGGGGGAGGAATGGCAGGTTTGAGAGTTTTTCTGAAAGTAGGTTTTGACCCAGAGACATACAGAGAGAGAAGTACAGGTTGGGTGGTATAGAAGATGAGGATGTGGCTCAGATGGTGTTTGTAATGGAGACCCGTGCTTGCTACCATTTGGCCCCGCTGAGCTCTACAGTGGCTCCCTGCTATGAACTTCCAGGATATCACCTCACTGAGGCTGAGGTGCAGCCATGGAAAAGTGCGGGCATCACGAGGCACCTCTCGGACTGGGCACCACATAGGCTAATGCTAAGTTTCTGGGGCCCATCTTCAGTGAACCTTGGTCAACAGGGGTCCCTCAAAGAAGCACTTTCTCTGATCACAGCCCAGAGTAGATAGAGCCTTGGTAATGGATTTACCTAAAAGTTACTGACAGAAAAGTACTTGAAAGCATTCTGAACTAGACACGGACCTCACTGTTGAGAAATGATGTCTGGGAATTCCCCTCGGCCTCCCCCATGCTTCCAGCCCACCACCCCCTCCAGTAATGGCCTTGTGATCTCATCCTCTGAGACAAACTCTGAAGGCACAGTGAACCTGATGTATGTAAATCTTGTGCCCGAGCCAGACTCTCCCAGAGAGGCTGCCCTGAAGAAAATCTATTGCCCTAATCAATTACCAAACTTCCAAATGAAATAGATTGTTCTCTCTTGCTGGAAGACTATCAAGCCGTCATTTTTCTTGGTAATGAGCAATAGTGCAGAGGGGGAATTGCACTTTCTCTGTGGCACTGGACGAAGGGTTCCAGTAAGCAGGGCTTGACCAGGAAAGCTGGGAGTTACCTGCCAAAATGATGGAAAGGTATCTGGAAACTTCTCTCACTCCTAAATGCACTCCAACAAATTCCCCTTGACTGTTTGATATGGATCAGGCAGTTTGCTTGGTGTGGGAGGTGTACAACTGAGAAAGGACCCTTCCTCCCGGCCTGGGAATCTCTTCATCTGGCTGTGTTTCCCTGCTTCCCAGTCCTTCCTTGCTGGCCCAATTCACCCCAATTTCTGAGCTATGTATACTGTGAGGACAAGAACTCATTTGGGAGCCTCACCTCCATCATCTGATGGACACTGGAATTACCCTCTTGCTCAGGGATGCCCCATGGGCGCTGGTATACAGTCTCCATGCATTTCTCTTCCCCTGCCCCAAAATGTGCTCCTGTACATGCATCTGGGCTCTTGCCTCAGTTTACCTTCCCAGCCTCCTAATTCCCCTGTGGGCTTGAAACAGCATCTCAAACTTTAGTCTGCTAGGCTGGGCTTTTGCTAGGCCCATTCTCTGAGAACTGGGAGCCCATTTTTCTTCCTCCCTCTTCCTAGGAGGGTGCGGCACTGAGTAGACTGATGCCACAGCTTACCTGTCTTCAAATACTATGTGTCCCCTGGGCATTTCCCACAGTGATGCTTTGCCCACCACAGCGAACCCTCAGATATATAGCTGGAGGCCTGACCGCTATGTGATATCATCCTACCCCTTGGATTCTGTACTCTTCTGCCAAGGCAGTGCTTTTGATGAGATCCATTTGGGGGGTGGTACTTAACACAAACGGGAGAATTTTTACTGGGAGATTTTTGGACACTTGGATTAGGTCCCCCTTCTTTCCTACCTAGTTCCAACTGCCTTCTCCTTCAAGCTCATATCCCTGAGATCTTACCTAGCTGTTCCTGGGTATGGCACTTATCCACCTGGTGTTCACCTTCTGGATGGAAAGACGTCTAGATATTTAACAGATAAAAATGAACCATTGTGATCAGGCAATAATAAAGGTATGTATAAAGGGCCACAGAGTGAGCACAGGGAAGGGAGGTTACTCATTTCACTGGAGTATGGGATGGGGCCAAGAATGTCACAAGGAAAATAGTGGAAGTTGACCTTAAAAGAGGGATAATTTGGGGAAGACAAGGGTCTTCCAGGGAAAAGTTACCCTGAAAGGGTCCACTGTTAAGAGTAATAAGATGTAAGTCTGAAAAACAAGTTTTAAATGACTACATACACTCTAGAATTTCAGAGCCCACTGCCCCAAATCTAGTTCCTGCCCCACAGGAGCTATAACCTGGTTGAGAAAAGTTCCTGATGTGGTAAACAGTTGAGTAAGGATGCAAGGCTATACATAATAAAGTGCTACTCTGGATACAGACAAGCACCATGGAGGTGTTCAGTGCCAGAAGGTTGTCTGGCCCAGGGAAAGCCCCCTGCAAAGGCTGGGAAAGGAGAGAGGCTGCTGGCTTGGGGTGACTCAGTAAACAATTAAAGGGGAATTACTACATGAGCTCGGAACAGGGACGTTTTTGATGTCTCTGAAGTCATACGGTGTGGGTGGCTGGCTTCTTCGGCCTCTTCCCTGCAGGGGACTCCACTGGATTTTCAGGAGAGAAGGAGAAAAAAAGAAAATAAAAATAATAGGACTTGGGGCACCTGGGTGGCTCAGTCGCTTAAGCGTCTGCCCTTGGCTCAGATCATGATCCCGGGCTCCTGGGTTCGAGCCCCATGTTGGGCGCCCTGTTCCGTGGGAGCCTGCTTCTCCCTCTGCCTGCCACTCCCCCTGCTTGTGCATACACACTCTCTCTCTTTCTCAAATAAATAAATAAATAAATCTTTAAAAAAAAAAGAGGCTTTGGTGTGCATGTGTGTGAATGAGTGTGGGTCCAAAGAAATGCCTACCAGTGCAGCTAGCTCTGAGCACTAGCTGGCGGAGAGGTGTCCTGAATCCAGAGTGGGGGGCACGGCCTTTGCAAACGCCACCCTGGAAGTGCTGCTATGCTGTGCAAACAGGATGAGAACAAGTTGGTGAGCTGTCACCTTTCCCAGTGACTTCAAGGGATCGTCTAGCTGTTTGGAGAGCGGCTCTGGGCATCTCGATGCCTCTCTCCGCCAGGCAGACACCTGGGTGCGGGGAGCTGGGCTGAGTGCCCCTTTATTCTGCGGCTTTATCCGGAGCACTGGCCTGGGCCACTTTCTGGAGGCCGGACCTTGACTGGCAGGCCAAGGGGAATGTGACATTGTGATAGTCCATGAAAGAGTGGGCCAGGCTGCTCTCTGGCGAGCATTGGCGACCTGCCTCTTCACTCCACTGGTGGCGGGTTCTGGGGGCGAGGGGCAGCTGTGGAGAGGCCTGGGAGTGTGGGAATGCATGGTCATGGGGCCATACTCCTCTTGTTTCCTCTAAGCCTGTGCTAAGTACAGCTGGGGGTGGGGGGCGGGGTGGGCACTGGATAAACCACTGGGATCGGGATTCGGATTCTGACTCTACAAGCTTCATGACCTTAAGGAGTTTGCTTAATCTCACAGAGACTAATTTTTCTCCCCCAAACACGGGAATTTTGATGACCACTGTAAAACGCATACATGTCAGGTTTAAACCTGAGAATAGTTGTAAACAGTGGCTACTCCATAAGAAGCCCTCACAAACGCTCTCTTCCCAAGCTCCCTCATTCTGCAGTGAGAACTCTGAGGATCAGAGAGGTTAAGCATGTCAGCCAACGTCGCCCATTAGAGACGGTGGTAGGTGGGAGCCTGGGAAGCACAGTGAGGAGGTGGTGGAGAAATGCTCTGGGCTGGCTCTGCCCCAAACTAGCTGTGGGATTTTGGACAAGCTCATCTCTCCGGCTTCAGCTTCCCTCTCTGTTAAGTCGAGGATGGATCAGATACTCTCCAAAGCCTCCTCCAGTCCTGACATTGAAGGAGCATCGTTCACGCCTCTGGCCCATGACCCATAATGCTTTGTATTTCAGAAGAAGCAACCATGGGGGCTCCAAGTCAGACAGTTCTACAAAGAGAATTTATCTTAGTGGAACTTCTCAAAGGCTTTGGCCCCAACGCCTCCTGTGAGAACAATCCAAGGGAGGTCGGGGTGAGGGCCCACAGAATGCAGAGTCACGGCCATTAGAGTAGCAAACTGCTAACATAATGTAACTCAGCCTTTCTGGTCTTCACTTTTCAATTCTGTCCAATTTATTTTTCCTTCCCTGTCCCCTCAGTGACCTGAAATGCAGTCACAACCTTATCTAGGCTTTCCTGTAAATGTCTTTTCTTCTTCTTTTAAAAGCTTGATCTCCTCCATGCTAATAAATTAGAACTGAGCCTCACTGTGACAAGGGCAGGGGGTTTCTCCCCAAAATATAATTGTGTGCATGTAACAAAGAGACAGAGACTGAGAGGCAGAAAGAGATAGTGAGAGAGAAGAACACAGAAAGGAAGCTCATAGAGAATCTGAAGAGAGAGACAGACAGGTCTTGACAGAAAGACAGAGAGGGAGTAAAATAGGGAGGAGAGGACGGAGCTGGACAGGCAGAGATGGGGATCCTGGTCTCTCTCCTCTTTGTGTTGCTGTCTACAAAGAGGGATGGGATGGAAACTGCTAAGTCCATAGATGAGATGGGTAAGATGGAGAAGGTATTCCATGAAGGGGTATATGGAGTCTTCATTTTCAAAGAGATTCTTTTTAAAGAGATTTCAAGGCTCCTGGCTACACTGGAGGCTCCAGGATAGACCAGCACCATCTGCAGTCCCCAGGTTAGGGCCAAGGATCCTTCATCCCCACATTTTGCCTTGGATGGACCTGAAAGCAATGATTTGGAGGATGCTGGCATTGCTACCGATGAAATCAACTCAGAGGTCATCTCTAACCCCCAAATATCTCTACATTTTGGGATTCCATTTACATTTTTTTTAATGTAATTTAATTTTTTAATGTAATTTAGTTCCATTTACATTACATACATGTCTATGTCTGGTTTCCACAACCAGATTCAAAACTCCTTGAGGACAGTATTTTTGTGTGAGCCTGATGCCTTGAAACTAAGAGCCCTTAATAAAGTCTTGTTGAATTACTGGGCCCTTATCCTCAGACAGCTTTCAATGGCCCATATGAATGGATTCCGGAAGGTTTGAGAGGACTCACTAAATCAACACTGGTTATTGGTAGAGGAAAACTTTGTAGATGGTTAGGCACCCATAAGTGGGTTGGCAAGCAAAGACACAATAAAGGCCCTGCCTTTGAGGAACTTTGGACTCTCTTCCAAAGGGCGAGAGAGAGAGAGAGAGAGAGAGAGAGGAGAGTCACACCGAGAGCAGAGATGAAGACCAGTCTGTCAACAGTCAGCATAGGAAGACTCAGGAGTGCAGCCCCTGCTGGGAACAGATCTACCCAAATCAGTCTTCTAGAGAGCTGCCAGGCCTCTGCTGATGATGTTGGGTGATGGCGTTTCTGAAAAATGTTCCAGCCTTTCTTACCTTTGAGAAAAGCAAAGGACAGTGAATCTATTTTAAGCTTGTATTTTAGGTTCAGGGTTGTAGTTGGAAGGCCCTAGTTTGTGCCGGGATATTTGTCCCTGTGCCAAATGGCCCCAGATGGCCATGTTTTTCTGACTAATTATTCTTCTTCCTTTTCTTACTGTTCCTATTTATTCCTGTTGTATGTATGTTTCTGCTTCTTTATTTTTACACATACTCAAGTGAGGGAGAGCTAAAGGAGGCTCTCACCATTCCTGTCAACTAGCCAACTTTTATTCATTTTTCAGGTAGCTTAAAAGTGACTTCTTCCGGGAAGATTTCCAAGCCCCCCAAACTGAGGTAGGACTCAGCATGAGGTACCCCTCTGTGTATGTTCTTGACTAAAATACCCACCACCTGGAACATAGTTCCATGGCTGATGATCTGCCTCCACCATCTGATTGCAAGCTGAGGGCAGAGGCTGTGCTCACCACTGACTCTTCAATGCTTGGGCCACTGCTGGTGTACAGTGGTGTTCAATCACTATTTGTTTAATGCACAGATGTGTGCCAGCTGAGGGGCAGTCCGATTTTTCCCATGGAGCAAAGCACATCCCTTGGTGCTGGGATGCTGGCAGTGGAACAGACATTACCAAAGGCTGACTTTTGGGTGGGGGGGGATGTGATGCTCCCATGGTCTTCCCTGCTCTACCCTGGCCCATTTCCTCATGGTCACCCACTCATCCAACCTCTGCTGGTCCCCCTTGCCCCCCCGGCCCTTGTCTCTAAAGCCCTCCCTGCTCCTCTCCTTCACCAATCTGTGCTTGAGCTCAGAGACTGTCTCCTCTGTGGAGCTTTCACGGACTCTGATGCACTT
This sequence comes from Phoca vitulina, assembly GCF_004348235.1. Lineage (NCBI taxonomy): Eukaryota > Metazoa > Chordata > Mammalia > Carnivora > Phocidae > Phoca > Phoca vitulina. The sequence goes on from NW_022589844.1 coordinate 261,331, forward strand.
GCACTTCTCTGATCCATGATGGCTTTTTTAGTCTGCTTTTTACAGGGGGCACTAGGCTTATAATGTCATCATCCTATGTAGTTATAACCTCTCTCTTTTGCACAGAACATATAATACTAGAGCTGCAAGGAGTCATGGACATATCATTCTGTCTACCTCCTTCAATGTACAGACCAGGATATTGAGGCCCAGGGGGCTTATATGACCTCTCTGAGGGGACACAGCAGACCAGGACCCCTAGTTTCAAGTCTAGGGATGATTCCAACCTCCAGTTTTAGAATTTTGTCCACCATGTCACCCTAGCCTCAGGCTACTTTACCACACTACTACCAGTTTGGTGCCTTATAACAATAGAAATTTATTCTTTCACAGCTCTGGAAGCTAAAAGTCCAAAATCAAGGTGTTGGTAGGGTCACGTTTGATCTGAAGGCTCCAGGAGAGGATCTTTTCTTGCCTCCTCCAGCATCTGGTGGCCCCTGCATTCCTTGGCTTGTGGCTGCATCACTCCAATCTCAGTCTCTGTCCTCCTCTCTGTCATTTCCTTTTTTGTCTCCTCCATCATTGGATTTAGGACCCACCCTCATCCAGATGATTTCATCTTAGGATCCTCACCTTAATGGTATCTACGAAGACCTTCATCCCCAAAAGTTCACATTCTGAGGTTCTGGGGGAACATCTTTGGAGGGGGCACTAGTCAACCCACTCTGGCTCTAAATACAGCAAAAACACAGTACATGCTGCTTGCTGACTGGCAGGAGCACTGCCGAGCGTGTGATGAGGCCAGCTAGCCAGCTGGAGCGAGGCTCTGTGGAGGTGACTGGGGCTTTGACAAACAGAGGGGAGGGTTTTCTGAGTGAAGGGCAGGGTCTCAGAGGCTGGTGGGAACAGGGCTTGAAGGTGACTTGAGGATGGTGGCCCTGGCCAGTGTGTGAATCAGAGCAGGGGAGGGACACCTGCCGGGCTGGTGGTGGGAGAGGCCCCACCACAGTCCAGGGCTTGCACTGTGCAGCCATGGGTGGGAAGAGGGAGGCAGGTATCTCTCCCCAAAAGCTCTACTTTCCCAGGAAGGTGATTTTCTGCTCTCAGCGTGGCTCTCCCCACCCCCAGTTCATCTGAGAGAACCCCAGCAGAGAGCAGACTAGGGTGAACACAGGTGGCCCTGTCACATGTCCCAGTCGGCTACTTGAGAAGAAAATGAGAGAGGCGGCAATGCTAGGCTTTGCGTCCCGCCTCCTGTGAAACACGTAGGCGGGTCTGTACACAAACATCGGCTCATACAAATAAAGCAAACCTGGCCAAAAATAACAGAAAAGGCAACAGATGCTTCCAATTAAAATGTCAGCGTCTCCCAAGAAGCCACGTTCTCACGTGGTGTGGGTGCTCCGGGGCCGAGGACTATGGGGAGGGACCGCATATGGAAATCTGTGTGCATTATACCATGTCCCAGATGCCACGGAAGACACTGGCCTGACCTTGCAATTAACATGGTGGCTGCTTCTGGGGGGTGGATGCGGACACAGGGAAAAATCAGGAAGTTGTGAAACGGAGCGACTGTTCCCACTGCGTCCCGTAGGCAGTGAGGAGCCCAGAGCATTCTCAGAGAATACTCCCCTGTGGGCTTCCTCACACCTTCATCTCCTTTTCTCTTTGCCTTCGTTTCCTTGTATTCTTCAACATTATCGTAAAAGGAAAATCAATGCACAGGAGTAACATGCAATCAGTGGGGAAAGGCTGTCAGAAAGGGGGATAAAGGGTCAATACTCCTTGTTCCTTCTTGGTGAGGGTTGGGGGACACTGGACCCATGCTGGTCTATGGAAGCAGCACACCAAATCACAGCCTCCCTGACCATGCTGGTCTCCTAAACCCTTCATAAAATGGTTCCCTTCCAATTGGCTTTGCAGTTTACTGGTAATAGCTCTTCATTCCCCTTTCCTCTCAGGGTAGCTTTGTTCTGTTTTCTTTCGGTTTTCTCCAAACTCTCTTTCAAGCCCTAGTTGGCTGATGACGAAGGAAAGCAATGAAAGAGGCAAGGAAACAAAATGGCAGAGGAGCCAAAAGGAAACCAACATTGTTCCTTCCAAAATGTCACCGTCTCCTCAACCAACAGGGAATGTGAATTTGAAATGGGGCCTTATTCTAATAAATGAATCTCCTTCTTCTCCTGATTATTTTTGTTATCATCACTGTTATCATAAAATCCACATTTTATAGCTGAAGATCCAACTAGAGTAATGTCCACAGACGGGAAGAACAATGGGAGAAATTAATGAACTGAATCCTCATTTGTGTTTCTATTGGGAAAGATGATAATTTTTTGGTTTTAATAAGCTCCTGGATTGAGCTGCTACCATAGGCCTAGTGCTGCTAGGCCTGGGTACCCACTAAGTAATACAAGATGGGAAATTTAAATAATTTTATGTGAACTCAAACACATTTTCATTTCTTAATGGTCACTATTACTACCCAGATAAGAGAAAGACCTGTCTGCATAAAACAAACAAATAATTAGTTTTGACAACAGAAGCTTAAACAGGACGTTAATTAGCAGCCATAGAGATGGGGAGGTCCTGCATGGGAACAATTACACAGACAAATCCACAGTATGGCTACAATGTGCCAGGGTCCCATCCCTCACCATATGGCTGCAGTCTGGCGAATGGCTCGTTGGCAATTCATTACCATATCGCTTGGAACTCAGGAGCGAATGGTTTATGATTAGCCAATTCATTATGCTATCCTTGGTACCTCAAGGGGGCCCTGAGGGCTTGCCTCCCCCATTGTGTTATTTTAAGGACGTATGACAGGGAAGGAACAGCCCTCCCTTCCCCAGCTGCCTCAAAGTACTGTTTGCTGGAAAGTTTTCTGGAATCGAGATAGAATCTTTCAAAAGAAAATAAACAAGCAAAAAATCCCCACAGTCATGAACTGCAGCCACAGCTGGAACCATTGGAACATTCCAGGAGATGAAAACAAAGATTTCCTCCTCCTTCCCTTCCATCCTACTGAGGACACATCAGCCAACCTTGTGAGTACACTTTAGCTATGCAAGAGCGTGATCAGAGGGAAATAAAGACTAAAGTCCATTAGACCAGATACAGGAAGTCATGATTCTTGAAGGGGCTCTATTACTAACTAACTCTGGGTAAGTCAGCTTGACCCTTGATCCTTAGCTTCAAAACCTGCAAAATGGACACAATCCCTTCCGTCTCACCCACTTCTCAGTGGTGTGGGAAGCCTTGTGAGAGAAGCCTCTTTGACGGTGAAAATTCCTCTGAATCCATGAGGCTGATTACAATGCAGCAGATAGCACATGAGCCATCAGAGAGATTTATTTTCAAATCGTTAGCACAGGTGGGCAAGGAAGAAAGGGCACTGCCTTGCTCATTGGATCTACTACGAATGGGGTTTGCCTACCTCTGTAATTGAGCATTTTAACTAGAGCTGCCAAGAAGGAGTGCAACAAGACTTTGCATAAGGGAAAAAAGTGGAGATGAAGCCCGAGGACTGAATAAAAGGAATGCATCTCAGCCTGAAAAAGTAGCAGGAATACCTGAAGAGTCAGAAAGACATTAAGATAGGAGGGTTACAGTGACAAACCACCCAAAACTGAAGGAACAGAGTATGGAAGGAGGACACAGAGAAACCAGACACTGAGTTAGTGACATTAATGTGATTTGCTAAGCGCTTGGCTGGGCAGGGAAGCCCCTTCAGTGAGTGCAGAGCACAGGATGGTCCCATTTCAGTTCATGTGCATAACATGGAGACGCCCTTTGTAGAGTTTGTTTTGTGAAATCCACTGCAGCCTGTCCCCCAATCCTTTAAAACCAGCCTCTAAGTCATATTCCCAAAGCCGAGACAAGGGAGACATACACAATGCTATCACGTGTCACAAACACTATCAGGCCCCTGCATCATAAATCTGACCTAAAAGAAGCATGCTTGCTACAATCAACAGTAATTACACATTTAATTAGCTCTAATTTTGTTTCCTTCTTAGAATTCCAAGGGGCTCTGGGGAAGACTTTCCATGGCCCAGGTCCCTGGTAAGAGCTGTCCAGGGAACTTTAAAATGATGCCTTCTTCTTCTTGTGACAAATGTCCTTGTAGCAAGCAGTAGAGGCATTTAAAAAAAAAAAGATCTTATTGACCATTCTTTAAAAAAAGAAAAAACAAAAAACAACACAGGTCCTTCTGAGAACCTTATGGTTTTAAGGAAGCTCTGCTCAGAAAATCCAGAGACCCAGGTCTGAGTTCTGGATGTGACACTGATTCAGGGCGTAATCTTGAACATGTCAGCCTCTTTAGGCCTCCGTCCTCTTGTCTACAAAGTGACTGCAAGGTACACTGTATTACATTGGTTAGATGATCTCTAAGAAAACCTTTCTTAAAGCATAATCTTATAGGCCCAAATGACTGCAGAGATCCAGAGTGGTGCCTTTGCTTAGGGATGCCAAAGAATGGATCTGGGTACTTTTCAGCTCTATCTCTCTGGCATCCCACCATTCAACATTGTCACCATATCTATGATATATGGGGGGTTCCCAGTGATGCTTGTCAACAACACAAACCCTAGATATGAAAGTGCTCCCATGGGAATGGGATGTATTTGGATGTGAGCACAGGTGCTCTGCTAGGCTCTGGCGTACGAGGATGAGAAGGCACAGGCCCTGCCCTAGAGTAGCTAACCGTTGGGCAGTCATTTCAGTACAAGTATGTGAAACAATAGACTATCAGAGAATTTCTCAAAGCTTTTTCTGCAGGGCTTACTTGCATTGGGAACAACTGGGGAGTTTGTTAAAGGCACATTACTGTCCCATCCCTGCCTCATGAATCGGAATCCCTAGGAGTGGAACTTGGGAATCTGTCTGTTTAATAAGCCCTCTAGGACCTTTTGCCTAACGAAAAGTTCATTATGGGAAAAGCGAGCTGTGGGAACTCACAGGAGGATGGCACAGCATCCTGTCTTTATGGACCACTTATTTGAGCTCTGTGCTCCTCTAGGTTCTATGGGAAGTCCAATAACATATAAGATAAAAAGTCCATTCCCTCTGGGATCTTACAGCCTATACTTTTCTCTAGAGCCATAAAACTAGGACATCATATCCAGGGATAAGGGGGGCAAAAGCAGAGTTAGAGCTCATCGCTCATGATATTTTTGCTCTAGCCAGCTCTAATGACCTGCCAGCTTCCTCCCCCATGACTTTCCTCTTCCCTGGACAGAAGATACTAGACTCACCACAGCTGCCCAAGGCCCTGGGACCCCTTCGAGCCTAGGATGGTTTTAAGCAGCTTGTAGGGGATCCCTTGTCACTGCTAGTGCTGCTGTGACCTACTAACTCATTATCAGACCTCAGCTGCATTCTGGGCTACTGCTTTCTTCATAGCCGGTGTCCCTAGGACCTCTACAGCCTTTGCTCTGTTGTGCGTCTGCCAGGGACGTGGCCTTCAGCCGCAGCCCTGTGAATGCAGGCAACGCCACCTTCTCTCTACCTGAAGACAAAGCATTTTCACAAATATCACTGCATTTGAACTACACAACAACTCACACATTTCCAAGAGAGATAATGTTCTGTTTATTTTATAGAGAAGTTTAAGGGACTTAGTTAAGCTTATAAGCTAGTAGATGGAAGAGCCAGGTCTCAGGCTGAAGTCTTCTTATTCAACAAAATCTGTGTCTATCACATAATAATCAAAGGTCCTTTACCAAGGGGAATGTCTTGGACAGGACACGACTGGAGAGTCACGCTTTTTCACACACAAGTGTGTCCACTACTTGGAAAGACCTCTGACACCTCTGGTGAGCCAGTTTGCTGGAGTGCAAATAGCCTGGCATTTGGAGTCCCTCTGTTCCTTATTCTCTGTGTGATCTTGGGCAAGTTTTACCTTTTTTGACCCTCAGGTTCTTTGCTGGGGAAATGGGACAATAAACCTATACCAGAGAGTATTGTTGACTGGATTGAATGAAATAATGTAGGTGCTATCCTTAGCTCAATAAACACTGGCTTCCCTTCCATTTCCTTCTTCTTCTTCCCCTGCACATGCAGCCCAAGACACTCTGTTGCTCCTCACTTCTTCAATGAAGGGCCAGTTTTGTACCTCCCAGGTCCTAGAAGACTGTTGAGAAATGCTTCTTGCTGTGTTATCTGACTCTGACAGCAACCTGGCTTGTCCTCACCAAATAATAGCTAGTCCTCCCTTCCCATAGCACCGTGGAAATCCTGCCTCTTTCTGAAACCAGAGAGAAGCTGGTAAAAAGTCAGAGATGGATCCACCTCAAGCTTGATAGTTTGTCTGCACCCATCCCTGAGCACCACCACTCTGAACCTCAGCTGGGCACAGTGGAGCACAGAAGAAAGGACTGGGAACCGTGCCCTTTCTTGGAGAGCTGGAAACCTATTAGAGGCTATGAACACTCATGTGTCAAGGTAGAGCCAGGATTTCAGGTCAGGAAGTATTTTATTTATTAAAAAAAATTTTTTTTGGAAAGTATTTTATAGCAACTCAGTGTACCAAAGAGACATGTGTGCGTGCTCCTGGGGGTGGGTTCAAATATAGGCCAATGGCTAGGAGGAATGATTATTTCTACAATGGAGAATCTTTATCACACACTATATTCTTTCTCTCCACGGCCTTTTATAAAAATAATAAGTAGCCAATTATTATCAATTTATTTGCTGCTTCTTATAATTACATTATCCATGATTAACTCACTGGAGTCTAATTTGACTCCAGACTTATTTCGTAGGAGTGTTCCATCATTGGGCACGGTGGGACTCTTGTGAGCACAGCCTCACTCTGCTGGGCTCACGGAGCTCAATTAATGCACATGGAGAGGGACAAAGAAGAGGATGAGAAATGGCAGGCGCCTCAGTCTTGCTGAGTTGCAAAGTCCCTCCACATTCATTATTTCATCTGATACACATCCTGGCTCTATGAGGTAGCTAGAATAGCTGTTATTTCCAGTTTACAAACTGGGAAATGGATCCAGGTCAGATCATAACGTGGCGCCCAGTACAGGATTCAAGCCCATGCTGACAACCGGCTAGTGCAGCCCTAAGGATATTGATCGGTGATTTTAATTGTAATAATTTCCGTACTGCTTTGAAGTCTGCAAAATGTTTTCAAATTCCCCATCTTGTTTGACCTTTACAATAATCCTGTGCAGCAGAGAAGAAATTGTAATACCCATTTTCACAGAGGAGGTAACTTTGGTTTAGAGAGGTGACTCGTTTAAGCCTTTAAGGTGTGAAAACGGATGAGAACTGTGGGTTCCTGCCTTCTGATAAAGCGTGTGACTCCATTACAGCACCGCTGGAAGCCAAGAACTTACTAGAATATGCGATTTAAAAGCAACATGGAGGGGCACCTGGGTGGTGCAGTCGGTTAAGCATCTGACTCCTGGTTTTGGTTCAGGTCGTGATCTCAGCGCCCTGATCTCAGGGTCGTGAGATTGAGCCCTGCATCAAGCACCGCCATGAGGCTCTGGACTGTGGATTAAGGACTACGAGGAGTCTGCTTGTCGGTCTCCCTTTCCCTCTGCCCATCCCCTTCTGCCCCTCCTCCAGCTCATGCTTGCTCTCTCTCTCTAAAATAAATAAATAACATCTTTTAAAAAAGAAACAAAAAAAATTTAAAGCAACACGGAACAGCCACTTGACATTACATTTTGTACAAAAGGTTATTCTCTGGGGAGAGGCCCTTAATTTAGGGAGTCCATGAGCTTCTCCTGCAATGTTTATATATGTGTGTGTATGTCTATCTATATGCATGTATATATATACACAAACCATATTTTAAGGAGATTTTTAAAAAACTTCCAGCAGATTTTTGAAAGAGTGTGTCACCTCCAAACATCCAGTGAGTTGGATTATTCTGGTCTCTTTTCCACCAAATGACTAAGATGGTGGTTTGGAGGGGGTCTTGGGACCAGGAAGGAGGTGAGAAGATTTCAGAGGACATCAGGGAACAAGGTCATGCAGGCCAAAGGAGGTGACTACTTTAAGATGTTGGGTCGAGGTAATGCTTACACAGTGATAAGTGCTGCCGAGACCAGAGGCTTGGAGAAACGGGCATATCTGGCAGTTAGAGAAGTTTCTGTGGAATCATGGGACCAGAAAGCAGACGGAGAGGTGTTAAAGAAGGTGGAGATAAGGCAGGCATGACAGTGAACACAGAAGTGCTTCTTTAAAATCTGGCAATTAAGGAAAGTGGAGAGACTGGGTGCTAGCTTGGGGGGAAAGCAGGACCAAGGAAAGTTCTCTCTCTCTCTCTTTTTATTCCCGTTAAAAATGGGAGATGATGTGTTTGTGGAGGAAGACTCTAATTGAAAGGGAGAGACCAGGTGAGAATGCAGGAGCCTAATTAGGAGACAGGGGGAGATGAATCCTGAGCTGAGATGGAGGGTTAACTTTAGAGTAGATTTGAGACTCTCCTGAAGCAGGCGTGGTGGTGGGAGGGAGAGGTGAAGATGCAGAGAAAGTGTGAGCTTCGCGCACATTTCCTGCCAATTTCATCTACAGCACTACTTATGGCACTCACAGCGAGCAGCGCGCGACGCCATCCAGCCGGGCTGTGCCTGTCACCTCCAGGCACAAGGCCTCCTGGCTCCGGGGGGGGGCTGGCAGCTTCTCACTGCCCTTCCTGCTCTGAGTCTCTATTTCCTGGCATCTGACACTGACCCTGTCCAGGGGCTTCTCCAGCTGCTTCCTGTGGTCTCTCCTTAAGCCCCCAGCAAACAGAATTCTCCTGGGGTGATTTCAGTAGCAAAATACAGAAATGTATTTGGGCAATGGCTTTCTTCGTTGTTGATTTATTTGATTGCTAAACCTTTTAGAAAATTTGTGCTATACAGTGTATAGCTACATCATTTTATAGCTATAAAATAGATGATATACTTGGCAATTTCTGTATAAAGTTTTTTCGTTGGGTCTTGGACAGAAATGGACTCTCATATTGCTTCTAAGGTACAATCAGAGTCTTCTTATTTTTTTACTCTTAGTGCCTTTAATTAATCTATGAAAAGCACTTAGACGGGTGCTTGACACAGAGGGTGAGTGTAGGCTAATGCTGTCATTATCATTGCTGTTGTCACGAGCTGTATGACCAGGGACAATTCAGTTCTGACTTGGGGGCAGCAATGTCTTCACTCATAAAATAAGGGCAAGATATTCTTTTTTCAGAGTGTTCTGAAGTGGTGTTCTGAAGACTTTGGGCTCCACCCCATTGTGCACCGCCATTTTACTCATTTTATCCATTTCCTTGGGGTTTCACAGTTTCCACTAGAAGAAAGAGTTCTGAAAAAAAAAAGTTGAGAATCACTGGGCCAGATAGTCAAAGGCCCATCCTCAATAAAAGTACTTGATTGCCTAAGTGAAAGATGCTATTGACAATGGACAGAGAGATGAAGTGGTCTCAGTGGGAGCTGCCACAAGCCAGGGCAGGCTCCCTGGAACAGGTGAGTTGAAAAGTTAGAATCTGGCTATTTCTAGCAACCGATGAGCCTGGAAGAGAAACTGCAGTTCCTAAAGAGTGGGGAGTATGAAGCATTAAGTGCAGAACCACAGCTATGGGGGGAGAAAAAGGTTAGCAGCCCAATTCAGACCTATCCTGGATGGTAGAAGCCAAATGGGCAGACAAGGGCTTCAGACGTAATTATCCCAAGTAGAAGTTTGACCAAAGTGTGAAGTGATGAACAGCAAAGCTGATTGTCTCCACTGAGGAAGGCACTTAGTCAACACGCTTTCTTGCATGGACAGGAAAGCAATGTCCAGAGGAGGCGAGCTCTTGCCTAGGGGTGCAAAACGAGTTACTGCTGACTGACAGCCACCACTAGCTGTTAATCAACCAGCCTCTCCCCTTCTTACTTAGCATGAGAACTCCCAACTTTTTAGCTGGGGTTAGGGATTGTCAATAAAATGTCCATGTAAGTTCAAGGACTTCCAGGAAAGAACTGATGGAGGGGTATAGGACAGCCCATAGGAGCCATATTGTCCTTCCCTGCTTCTACTTGCTTCTGACCTGGATGGCTTTTAGCTATGGGGCCATCTCAGATCATGGGGTGACCTTGGAGATGGAACTCATGTAACTAGGGATGGCAGAGCAGAAAGACGGAGAGAACCTGCATCCTGGAGACAGAACGTAGATACCATATTAGCCGCGGACTGCCAACCTCCGAATTCTTTTACGTTGAGAGAGAGAGACTTTCCTATTGTGTTTAAGCCATTGTCATTCCTGGGCCCTATTCCTAGCCACAGAATGTTCTTGATGCCCTGGCAGATCTGGGGCTGGCAGGGCCCCCTGTGTGCCTCAACTATTTTGCTTGGCAGCGCTTCTTGCATGACCCCGCTGCTCCCGTGTGTGGAACTGTCTCGGTGTGTGTGCATGAGCAGAAATCCAAAGCCAAAATAATCTTCAAAGCTGTCAGCTCTGTTTCCTGCAGACTCATGCTCCCCACTGCCTTCTCATTTCCACCGGAGGAAAGAGAGGCTGCTGGTGAATAACTTCTTCTTTCCTGAATTGTTTACTATGTCAAACACTCAATATCCACAGCACAGAGTGTTATAATGTTCACATCTTGCTGAATTTGTTTTCGTTTTTTTAAATTAATGAAATAAAACATAGGTTCAGTTTAACCGTCTTTGTACTGTCCTTGAGCCTATCATCCTCCACCTTCTTCTGAGAAACAATTTTTCTGAACTGCATGGATCTTTCTCTGTTTTTATGCATTTACCATACCTCTGCTTGAATCCATAATAGACAATATTGTTTTGTATGCTTTAAACATGTATGTAAATGGCACGTTGATACGAATTGATTCTTTTTGTTCAACATGGAGTTTCCCAAATCATCCTTCTTGATACATGAGTCAGGGAGGCTCACTGCTAGGAAATGTACACTGCTTTTCCATTGACCTGAGCATTTAGATTGTTTCCAAATTTTCAAAATTGCAAGGCATGCAATAACAAACATCCTTTTACAAGTCATATTACACATAGGAGTGAGTTTTGCTAGGGTATACATCTAGACATAAAACTAGTTGTCATAGAGACACATATCTTCACTTTTACAAGATATTTCCAAATTGCTCTCTAAAGGAGTTAAAACAATGTGCTCCCTCCAGAACCAAAGTGCCTATTTCCCACAGAAACTCAGCACTGTTGAACTATTTAATTTTTGACAACTGGATAGGTGTGAAATGGTATCTGTTTGCTGTGCTTGGCATTTCCTTGATTACTAATGAGGTAGGGCATCTTTTCATGTGTTTATAGGCCATTTTGATTTCTAATTCTATTTTTATATTTTGCCTGTTTTTCTATTGGGCTGTTTGTCTTTTACCTATTGTAGTGTTTCCCCCACATATTTTAGATATTAATCCTTTGTTTGTCAAGTGCATTGCAACTGCCTCCTTCAAGTCTCCCGTCTTTTGGCTTTGTTCATGGTGTCTTTGGTCTTATAGAAATCTTAAATTTTAATGTGATCTAATTTATCTTTTTCTTTTGTGCTTTTTTGAATCTTAAGAAATCTTTTCCTGGTTTGATATAAAAATATCTTTCTGAATTTTCTTCTAATAGTTTAAAAGTTGTTATTGTTTGAACTTTTAGCCTCAAATCCACGTGGAGTTTTATTTGCAATATTTTGTTATTTAGTATATGAAATAGAGCTCTAATGTTGATTTTCCAGTATGGGGAGCCAAATGTTGTGACACTAATATCAAAAGTCCATACTTTGCCTATTTATTTGTAATCAACCGCTTCCCCAAATGTGTGGGTCTCTTTCTGAACTTTCTAGTTTATTCCATTAATCTCTGTATCCCTACACCTCTAACAGACTGTTTTATCATGTGTTTTGATGTCTGTGATGTAAGCCCCTCTTTTCTATATTCTTTCTCAAAACTCCTTTGGCTGTTGTTGGCTCTTTTTACTTTCATATGAATTTTTAAGTTTATTTTTTCCAGTTTTATTGAGATATCATCGACCTACATCAGTGTGTAAGTTTAATGCATACAGCATAATGGTTTGACTTTCATTTTGTATATTGTGAAATGTGTGTGAATACCGATGAATCTTTTCATGGAATGCTTCCTTCCTACCTCTCTTAGCAGGTGCTTTCCCCCATCCCATCGCCATCACAAAGATCTGGGTTCCAGCTCCAATGCTACCACCAGATGGCCAACTGTTCTTGGGCCAGTGGTCTAACCTCTCTGGGCTTTAGCTTCCTCATCTGTCAGATGTGCTCTGCCTACCTCACAGGACTGCTGAGTGGAGCAAATGAGGTAAGGGTGTAAGACTATGCCCGAGAGTTAAAAAGATTGAGGTAAAGTCAAAAAGAGTCAAAAACAGGGACACCTGGGTGGTTCAGTCAGTTGAGCCTCTGACTCTTGATTTCGGCGCAGGTAATGATCTCAGGGTCCTGGGATTGAGCCACGTGTCAGGCTCTGCGCTCTGTGGGTAGTCTCCTTGTCTCCCTCTCCCTCTGCCTCTATCCCCCCCGGCCCCGGGCCCCCCGCGCTCTCTCTGAAATAAGCAAATAAATCTTAAAAAAAAAAATAGTCAAAAACAATAATCTCAGGACTGGCCTGAGGTGAAAGTCAGACAATTTTTTCCTCAGTTTTCTGCCTTCTCTAACCTTCCTGACTCTCCTTTCTCCCAAACTTCCAGGGTTGTGAGACACAGAGCTCTTTCACTGGGGTAGATTTATCACGATAATGTGGTAGAGGCAACTTGGATTTATAAGGCCTGGGTCCAACTTCAGACTCTAACCTGTGACTTGAGGTGAGTCACTCCAACTTTCTGAATCTCAGTTTATTCATCTTTACAAGGGGCATGATAATTCTCTCCCCCCAGTAGTATTGTCAAATCGAAAGGAAACAATGACATGAAAGTCCATTGTTTGGTAAAATGTGAGGCCTTTAAGAAACAGAAGTTTTTGTTAGTGCTCTTGCTGATAGTTACATGTGACAAAGGACTTACAGGAAGGCAACGGTGCATACTGTGTTGAAGTGTTTTGCTCTCACCACTTGAATCAAGGCATGTAGGGGAAACAAACCCACTTTGTCTATAATTATGGTTAGACCTGGTACAGTATCTATACAGCCTTCTAGAAGATGCAGGTGGTGCCTTTCTTAAATACCATTTCCTTTAGACTTTTCAGTCCAGATCCCATGAGGGTTGTCTGGACAAACAAACAGAACTCACTCTGGTGCAGGTACTGGGCTCAGCACTGGCAGGAGACAGTGAGCGCCTCAGGGGGTTTAAGGGTGGGGACAAAATGAGTCATGTATCCCCCTCACAGATACCATTTCGTTAAAATGAACATTAAGGTGAGCCCTAATGTTCTGTGAAGAGACTTCCCTTGGAGTGAACATACGGCAATGCCCCCACATCTTTCTAGCCCTTGCTCCTCAGGTGGCTGGAGCATTCTGGGCTCCTGTGCCAGAATCAGACTTGAGCTTGTGCCAAATGACATCTATTGGCCAGATGACATGAGGCTGTAGTCCACCTGCTCAATCTCATACAGAACAGCCTTTTCCTCAGTTCTACGGAAACAGGACTTCTTACTTGTTCCCTAGTTACTTCCATGGCTGATGCTGGACTGTCATGTTTTGACCACTGGTCACTGCTACAAGTTGCTGGGATCCTCCTAAACCAATATCAGCATTACCACCCCTGCCTGTGGCCTTTGACAATGTCCACTTCTCTGCTGTGGTTTGGGCAAAGTCCTGGACTTCTGACCTGGGTTTGGATCTTAGTCCCCAGACCTCACAATCTGCCTGTCCTTTCCTTTGGGGTCCACACCATCTCTGACCCACTCTCATTCTCCTCTTCCCACAGGACTCCTGCCTGTTCTTGCTCCCATGTTCATGAAATGTTAAGAGTCTGACTCTCCTTCCAGATCCTGTCTTGTCTCGCAAACCACTTGGCAAAATCTGTCAGTTAGGTATAATTCCAAACAGACCATAGCTGACTTCATTATTGTTATTTTTTTCAAATGTGGGCATGAAACTTAGGCACAAGCTCTCTAGTAGAAGCTGTGATTGTCTGTTTAGAGCCTCCTTCATGAATGAAGGACACATTCCCCTAGCTACTGAGAGTTGCCCTCTCAGCAGACAGTGGACTTGCCCGTGGTCACAACCCCTCGTTGGGGCAGCCCACACCCTGTGACTGCTTGATGTGGTCATAGCAATCAGAGGGGAAAGAGATTAAATGTTCAGACCCACATGACAACTCTGAAGGACCATTACATTCTAGGGATCCCCATGGGGTGAGCTGAGTCTTTAGGTCAGCCTGTAACCCAGCTCCTCCCTCTGCCCATTCCTCTCTCCTTCCCTTCCCCTGCAGGGCTTGATCCTGAGCACACTCTTACTTCCAAAAGTCTCCTTGTTGAGTCGGATTCTTGGAGTCCCTAGCCAACAACAGGTGTCCACAGTTATTTTTTTGCTCAACCAACCCCCTAACTCACCATCTTCTTTCTCCGTAAATTCATTCTCCCTGTGGTGGGCAGAATAATGCCCATCTCCACCCAATTAGGGTGTGAACATCCTAATCCCCCAGAACCTGTGCATGTGTTATCTTCTATGCTAAAAGGGACTCTGCAGTTGTGAATAAGGTTACTGACCTCAAGATAGGGAGATTACCCTGGATTATTCAAGTGGACTCAATCTAATCACATGAGTCCTTAAAAGCAGAGACTCCTTCCTGGCTATGGTCAGAGACGTGATTACAGAAAAAAAGATCGGAGACATGCAACATTTCTGGCTTTGAAGATGAAAGAAGGGGCCACAAACCAAGGATGCAGGCAGCTTCTGGAAGCTGGACAGGGCAAAGAAGTGGATTCTCCCCAGAGTCTCCAGAAAAGAACGCAGCACCACTAATACCATGATTTTAGCCCAGTAAGACCATGTAAGGCCTCTGACCTATGGAACTGTGTGATAATAAATCTGTGTTGCTTTAAGCCCCTAAATATGTGGTAATTTGTTACAACAACAATAGGAAAGTAATATACTCCCCTTAGGGGTTAACTTAATACTTGTGCATTTGTATGACCTTGGATATGCCCTTCACCTATGTAAGCCTTATTTCTCTCATCTATAAAATGGTTATTTTGGGCCATATGCTTGCATAACCACTTCTAACTTGACATTTTATGGCCCTCACTGGCCAGATTCCCTACTTTGCAACATTTATTTTTTTCCTTCTAATGAGGCAGTTGTTTGCTTGTCTTTTTGATGATGACACTAAGGCAAGCCTACCTGAGATACTGCAGGAACAACAGAACGGCCATGTACTGGGGTGAAGAGGGAGATATTCTTTCCCTTTGTCTGTCTGGCTCTACCAGTCTGTCTTCACGTTGATTACTAAATTTCCTATTCCCATAACTCATCATGACCATAGGAAAAATGCATCTCAGCTGGTGAACAATTTATAAACCAAAGCCTGATGACCAATAGATTTTGTCATTTTTCTCTCTACTAGCAGACCTTCAAGTACAATTAAAAACATTTTTGGTGATGCTGAAAATAATTCATTAAAAGTTGTAGGTACCAAGCTTAGAGCTGGGATCAAAGGCAGCCGTGTTCTGGTTGCTGGTGAAAGTTAGGATTTCTTTAGGGAAATCCACCATTTTTAAGATTTAAAAAAATGCCCTTAGTTTGATTTTTGTTAGGAATAAGTATAATGAACTGCCACTGTAATTAAAATACTGATAAACCCACTAGACATAGCTGTTGTGGGAAAAAAAAAAAAAACAACTGGACACTAAAATGGGATAAAAATAGAGCCTCATTTGGCCCCTTCACCCTCCTAGTGGGAAACCAATACAGTTGCCACTTCATTAACTGCTCTGCGTTAAGAAAAGCTGAGCTGACCACAAAATAATAATGGGAATAGCACAGTGATAATGATGACTCTTGCTACATTTATTTAGCACATTATGCTTTTCAAAGCACTTTCTGTCTGTTTACTTGTGTGAGCCCCCAGGTCTCAGTATCTCCATAAGAAAGTGGGGGAGGTGGTGTGGGGGGCATCATCCACCTGATTTAACAGATGAGGGACTCTTGACCTACAGTGTCTAAACGACCCTCACGTCGTCACAGCTGTGAGCAGCAGGTCTGGGTCTGGGGGCTGCGCTCTACATGGCAATCCATGTCTGCTATAGCTCACTGCCCCTGGCAGTTGGAGTTCCCCAACTCAGGGTCAAACACTGTCTCCAGAGACCTTATACTGCAAACCTAGGCTACCGGCAATAGTTCTTTTTTTTTTTTTTCTTTCTCTCTCAATAGAAAGAATAAAGTCACTAAAGAATTAGTCATTAACATTAGCTGGGAAAAGTCCTAAAGAATTGAATGGAAGAGAAAGAAAACTCTAAGAAATCTAGAAGTGGATTCTAGTCTGTCACCCACCTCACCAGGGTTGGTGGTGCTGGCCAGTGATGTCGGCATATGAGCCAGAGAGGAGGCAAAGTGCCCCCTTTTCCACCTTTCTGGGATCCTGCTCATGTTCCTTGGAAGTTTCCAAGTTTCCAACAGTTTCCATGTGTTATGGCCTCCGTAAAATGACATCCCCAACATGGCCACTACTTGCCTCTACCCCCACCCCATGACCCAGGTCCAATGAGGCTGACTAACCTGGAAGGAGAGAGGACAACCTGAGGTCAGTGGCAGAAGAAGGAGCAGCCCTCAAAGGCATCAGCAAGTCATCTGAACAATGAGGGGGTGAGATGAGGTCTCCTCGATGATGCCATTTTTTCCAGCAAGTTCCCATTTTGCATCTGGTGCAATAGTATAATTTTGACTTGGGTTTGAGAGCCAAGTGGTGACTCTGACTGGGCTATAATGTGACCTTGGTCATTATCACTTAGCCTCCATGAGGCTCAGTGCTCTTACCTATGAAATGGGTGTGATAATAGTGAGTGTCCTTCCCACTTTATAAGGTTGTCATGAGAGTTAAATACCCAAATGTAAAGCATTGTTGAGAAGAGACGTTACGGTTTTATTATTGATGGTAGCGCTAACCACTGTAATCGTAGCTTAGGAGTAACAAGGACATTATTAGAATCGGCAGTTGTGGTGGTAGTGCTGGTAAGGCACTTCGGGGATTATTCATCACATGTGGATACTTGCTGGAAAAGTCCCTGCTGTTGAGACAGTGTGTACCATGCCCTTTCTTAAATTAGTTCCTTGGGGCTTTACAACAACCCTAAGAGGTAGAACTTGTTACTGTCATTTGACACAACAAGAAGCTAAGGCAGAGAGAAAGAGAGAGAGAGATAAGGCAGAAGTGGTTTTATTTATTTATTTATTTTTAAAAGATTTTATTTATTTATTCATGAGAGACAGAGAGAGAGAGGCAGAAGCAGAGGGAGAAGCAGGCTCCCCGTGGAGCAGGGAGCGCAATGCAGAACTCAATCCTAGGACCCCGGAATCACAATCTGAGTCGAAGGCAGACGCTTAACCAACTGAGCCACCCAGGCGCCTCAGAAGTGGTTTTAAAGCTGATATCATGAGAACCCAGTGGTTTCTGCAGACTTCCAGCATTGGCAGGCAAACTTAGCACTTCTTGTGTAGAACAACCTTGAATCTTTAGAACCTTGTTTGTTACCAGGGACTTGTTACCTTAATCCTGAGAAGGAGGTATGGTTGGTATTAGAAGTCCCTTCACATGGAGCAGAACGGTTGACTATTCAAAGTCATTGATGAGTCAGCTGATCCCTGCTCTGTGATTGATGTACAAATGCCCACTAAGAATTTTCTCAGCAGGAACTTTCTAACACTATGATTTTTCCTGACAGAGCCCATGATGTGTGTTCTCTTACCACAGAGTGGATTTGTTGGGAAGTGATTGCCAATCAGGGACTAAGTCAAGGTCTTTTTTTTATCAAGGTAAGGCCCACATGACTAGTGCTCATCCATGGGATGTAATGTGTGTCAATCGCAGGCCAAGGCCTATAGGAAGAGGGTGTGCCATCTTCACTGTCTTCTTCCCTATCAACCAGGTAGATGTAGAAGATCCAGCATAAAACTCAAAGGCCCTAGAAGATTGTGAAGCCACAAGATAGGAGGCACCTAGCTTTCTGAATCACTACTTTGACAAACACCCATTTGGGCCTTATATAAGGGAAAATGATCTCTTGTGTTAAACCACCAAGATTTGAGAGCTATATGTTACACCAGTTATTGTACAATGGATCCAATGAGAAGAGATCCACCAGTATTTCAGACCTGGTCCTAGTTCCCCACCATTTAAAAAACCACTGCCTTCCTTCTCCATGGATATCAGCTCACCCATCCTAAGCAGCTTTCTTTGTGCTCTATATAGGTGTAGAGAAACCGATCAACTTGTCAAACAACCAATAAACCTATGTTTGGCAAAACAATAGTTTTCATCAGCAAGTGACCTTAAGATAACACTTACATTGCTAGAGAAGTCATTCCAACCCAGAACCAGCAGCATCCTAACTCAGGCCCCCTTGGTGGCACGAGGCAGGGAAACTAATGAAGTGTGGGGATTATTAATAATTTTATCTTCTCACTCATCCATCCCCTTTCCTTTTACAGACTTGCAAATATGTTCAGCAGTGTCAGATCTGGTTCATCTATTTTTGACACATAAATAGAACCTATCCTGTTGGAATTTTGCAGAGAAGATAGATACCATGTGATTATGATAGCACATGTCTGAAAGCAGCTATGATTGAGCTGGGAAGACACTGGCTCCAGGGGAAGAATATCTTCATAGGACCCAGCTCTCTCTAGTGACCTCAGAGTGGAAAAAATAATTTTAGTTTTTTCCATGGTAGCATTATTGGTGGTACCAGTTGTTTCAGAAGACATAAAGATAGAAAATTCTAGAACATACTCACGATTTCCTTGACAGTGGGATCAATGGAGTCTACGAGGAGTCTCGTGAGCTTCTATTTAGGTGCCTTCAAGTAGTAAGCAAGAAACAGTCCTGTAAAGATGGTCAGTGGAGGTCAGAAACAAGAATTTTAGAGGATTTAAATTGCTTTGCTTTTTAATTAAATAACATGTGCTCTTTTTAAACTCATAAGCAATATATGTTCATTTTAGGAAAAATAGAAAATACATATTAGGAAATAAGACATAAAACTCATCTGTAATCCCACCATCCAGATATAATAACTAGTTAACCCATGGAACACTTACAGACTGTTTCATGAATACTTATGTATATATGAATATATATTTTTTCTCTTGTTTTTCATTTATAGACCTGAGATCATGCTGCATATGCTGTTTCGTGACCTGCTTTTCTTTCATTGACTAAGATGTTATGAATAATTTTTTGCCACTAGATAAATGTCAGTGGTATGGTATGTAACCTCTAAGATGGTCCCCAGGGATCCCTACTCTCTTGCATCCTCACCATCATGGAATGCACTCCCCTGGAGCATGGGTGGGACCTCTGATTTACTTCTAACCAATAGAATATGGCAAGAGTGATGGGATATCAGTGTGAGATTAGGTCACAAAATCACTCTGGCTGCTGTCTTTCTCACCTTCTCCTGTACTCTAGCTTGTTTATGGTGATGAAACCACCTGCTATGTTGTGAATTATTCCACAGAAAGGAGGGCAGTGGAACTGAGGGAGATCTCCAATCAGCAGGCTTAGGGGACCTGAATCGTGCCAACACCCACTTGAGTGAACTTGAAAGTGGATCCTCTCCAAGTTAAGCCTTGAGATGGTTCAAGCACCTTGATTGCAGCCTTATGAGAAGTCCTGAGTCAGAGAACCCAGTTTGGCCATTGCCCACAGACTCTTGACCCACAGACACTGTGACATAATATGTTTGTTGTTCTAAGCTATTAAGTTTTGGGGTAATGCAGCCATGGATAACTAATACAAACCACATAGTTTTTAATAGTTGTTTAGTATTCCAGTGTAAGGTTTACTCAGTCTTTTACTGCTGTACATTGGTTATTTTATTTATCTTGCTATTATAAATAGGGCAATAATGAATGTCATTATAGCTACACCTTGGTACACATCCTTCATTCTTTCCTAAGGATAAAGTCCTTGAAGTGGAATAGCTGGATTTCAAAGGGTTTTCCTCTTTTAAGGCTTCTGAGATGCTATTTCCCAGTTGCTTTCTGGTAGGAATTGTACCCATTTACACCCCCGCTGGCTGTAGTCTGGAGTGGCCACTGGCCCACACCGAAGGGCTTACGTTTCTGAGGCATAGTTTTGGTTAATTTTAACCACTCTCTCTTGAGCTGTGTCTCTAGGCAAACCAGTCAGAAACAAAACTAAAACCAAATCCCAAAACCCAAGAATGATGACTAAGGTTGAATCTTCAAAATTACTAGATAATTTGATGCTAAACAGTTTATTGAGAGTACTGTTGTTTTGAAGTCAGTCAGATGAATTCAACCACCCTCAAATTGTTTTTCCTATCTTTCAGTGAGCACTGAACTTCTGAAAATATGATGATGCTCAAATCCCCAAGAACTTTGAGAGGGAAAACAACAGCATTGGTTGAAGCTAAAATAATAATGAGCTATTCTGAATATCTTAGTTTATTTCAGTCACACAAAGGATTGTCAATAAATTCAACTTTCTAAATTAGCTGGATGAATTTTATATATATATATATATATATATACACACACACACACACACACACACACATATATGTATATGTGTGTATTTATATAGATAGATATAATTTATTTGGGGGGGAGAATTTTGCATACATAGATATCACCACCATTTCCAAATTGCAACTTCACTGTTGGGGAAGAATAAATATTTTAATGAATGCTATATATTTTAACAGGCTCTGAACCCTGTGGTTGGTTTAAGCTAAGGGTGCAATTTCAGGCATCTAAATAAGTAAATAAATGAGGAAGAAAATCCATGTTAATTGCAGTAATTTGCGGTACTTTCAAATTCTTAATTAAGAAATAAAACAGGATTCATTATCCATGCCCACTGTAGATGGCATACATAGATCACCATTATGACCAGACACAAGACCTGAAGTTATTGCCATAAATGAAATAACAGAGAGAAATCACTGGTGCATTATTGGTCAAACTGTGCAGGCACAAAGAGGGAGGAAAGAGGGCACACAAAATGCCTATTTTCCATAAACGCCCTTCTTTCTGACCTGGGCACTGTATTATCCCAAAATATCTTCCCTGAGCCTGGAGTCCGGCCCCTCCCTCCTAATCTCTGGGATAGCTTTCTTCCCTCAAGCCTCACATATAACATTTGTCTGAGCTTGTCTGGACACCCTGCAGCGTCTTTCCCCAATCACCGGCCCCAGGTCATTCTTTTGGTGAGTCCTAATATTCTTCTAAAAAGGTGGGAAAAAAGAGAAAGACTTTTCTTATAACCAGAGGCATTCTGACTCATGCTGCCCTTTGAAAATTAGGTATTAAATTAAACTAGGGAGGGCATATAATTTGTCATACAAAAATCAATTTTGATTGGGACAAATGCTTAATTTGCCAGGACACCAGACATAAGCTGGACTGTTCCTGACAAAGCAGGATGCTTGAGGCCCCTACTGAAAACCCATCAAGGCCTCCAGGGCTGGGGTAGGGTTGGGGTGGACATAGGTGTTCAGGCAGGTAAGTGGGAGTTCTGCTTTGGTTATGTGGGCTGTAGGGGTAATATCACTGGACATCTGGAAGGAAGAGCACTGACGCACCTGGTTGTAGGCAGACATGGCTGGTCATTGTGCTTTTGTTTGGGATACTTTTAATAAGGACTATGGGTGTGCATCTCCCAGGCTCTCCCTTTCCTGTTGTCCTACCCATCTTAATCTTGCAGGCTGGCATGGACAGTCCATGGGCAGTCAACATGACTCTGGATTCCACATCTTTCGACATGGGCAGTTATGGGCAACCAATTACAGTTAGCTCAGCAATGAGAAGGGTGCGGAGCAGGAGCAATTTGGAGGAGTTTAAGTGACTCGAGACAAAGGAAGATAAGAAAGGAAAACATCCACTGAAGATCCCTTAAAGGAATGAGGAATTTTGTCAGATTAGGCACTGAAGGTTTTTGAGCAAGTAGGACTTTTGGTTTTACCTAGAGTCCCAAGGACAATCAGAAATTAACATGTATTTCCCAAATGCCTACTATATCCTATATGGAAGGCATAAGAATAATCTGAGACATACATCTTGTTCTCAGGGGATTTAAGAAGTAGATTCCTTGAGTTAAAGGCTCTTCTCTTTTAAAAGGGAAACCAGAGAGAAAGCTGGACTCAGTATTTCTTCTGACAGCCAGGCTGATCTTTTCTTGGATCACATGTATGCTAAAGACCCCCATGGAATTCACAAGGGCTGAAAAGAGTGTCCATATCTTGCAGTGTTCATTTCGCCAAGGATCCTTCCTCTCTGGCTGCATCTGGATGGAGTCCAGACCACTGTGGGACCCTGGGGGATCTGGGGAAATGTGAACAATTATCTCTATTCCTTACCAAAACAGGGTGCAGAATGACATCATTCTGCCTTTATTTTCTGATGATTTATGGTAAAGAAGATATAGAGCTTTTCCAATTTCAGAAGTAAGCCAGGGAGAAACACTTGCAAAATGCATCCATAAAAACAGGCTAGATACCAAACTGGAAAGAAAACCCCAACTATATAAAGTGTTCTGTAGAATTCACTGTTCCCTGCATACCAGGGACTCTTGAGTTCCAATAGTGAGTGACATCAGGATGCTCAGACAAGATAATGAAAGATGGGAGAAATGTGGGCAGAAGATCTTTAAACCATAAGAAATGCCCTGGGAAACATGCCTTGTTATGCTGTAGCAAGGAGGAACCAGGAGATTAGTTCCTGAAGTTCTTTGGAAGAGAGGTCTTAAATGCAGTTATGTCTCCACTACTACATTTGAGAATTGTTCATGCTTTTATTTATTCATTTCATCTAACAAGTATTTATTGAGCATCTTGTCTTTCCCAGATATAGTATTGAGTGTTGGCGATTCAGAAGGAACAAGAGAGGGGTTACAGCCTTTTAGACCGGGGCTTCTACTTTTAAGATGGCAGTGTTAAGAAAGCCTTGCCCACTTCTTTCTAATTTCATCCCAAAACAATAAGGAAAATGAAAAACAGAAATGCACATTTCAACTTTGTTGAGGAAATGCTGTCATATGCAATAAAATTCTGACCAGGAGTGGGTAGAGGCTGAAGGATGTCTGCTGCCAAAGACCTCAAGCAAGGTTGGCAGAGCACAGAGCTCATCAAAGAGGACAGAACCAACACCATCTTTTGGCAAGCAACTGGTCTATGGTGAATCAGCTGTCCGCCAGAGCATCCCCGGACCCTGTCTGGTTCCATCGAGAAGCAGGGAATATGGTATAAACACGAAAACACTTAGGGGTGCTATCTCTACAGGAAGCAGTCTGTTGCGGAGGCAGATTGGAGAGGACAGGTTCAGTACAAATCAGTCTTGCAACTGTCAATCTCTTCTTTCTTCTGGGTTGAAGTAAAGGCTAAATCAACATGTACATATATGCATACACACAACCCTGTGTATCATAAAGCGCAGTTCTGTAAATGAAAGAGACATTCTGCTGGATGCTATCATGGCCTAGACCCTGCCCTATAAACTTTCTGCAAAGTAGCTGGTTAAGAAAGAGCTTATCTCCATCAAGTACAAGTCAGAATAGAAAAGAAACTATCAGGAAGCGCCTGGGTGGCTCAGTCGGTTAAGTGTCCAACTCTTAATCTCAGCTCAGGTTTCAATCTCAGGGTTGTGAGTTCAAGCCCTGGGTTACTTACAAAAAAAAGAAAGAAAGAAAGCATTCAAAGAGCTCTACAAAGATACTGCAAGAAAAGAAGGTAATGCTTAGAGAAAACAAATAGACAAAGAACACATAAGAAATTGTATTGTCACAGAGTTAAAGGAACTTGGTGGCCAAGCAAATAAGCATAGACAAAAAAAAACAACAAGGTTTAATGAAGAAAGATCACTTATATAAAATAAGAACTCAAGGAAGAAATGTCAAGACAAATGAAAGAGACAAAAAATGAGCTAGCAGAGTTCAGGAAAGAAGTGGAGGAGATTAGGAAGCCGTCCGAGGCAACAAAAAGGTAAACAGACACTGCTCAAAGAAGTGGGCTTAAGGACAGGAATGCTGAAGTGAGCAAAACAAAATGGAAATGAATAGTTAAAAAGGATTAGAAAAAGAACATGGTAGCTATGGAAGATGAAACATCAAACAGACCTATCTATATGCATAAATAGACCAAGCAGTATTTGATAAACAGTACTGAAAAAAAAAAATAGAATAGAAATTGTATTTGGGGAAATATAATCACAACACATTTTCCAGAAATAAGAAATTTAAGTCTACGTACAAAGCAAAGCCAAACCAAACCAAAACCAAACATAAACTGTCTGAGAAAATATCGATACAGAGCCAACAGCCCAAAATGTAAAGAAAGACTCTTTACCATCAAAACAAACAAACAAAAAACCCAAAACGAACAATATAAACCAAAACCAAAACCAGAACGTCTTTTCTAAGGGGAAAAGAATTAGGCTGGTTTCAGAGTTCTCCATAGCAATATCTCATGCTAGAAGACAGTGGAACCATGTTTACAAAAACCTCATTAAGAATTAAATTTAAAACATTAAAAAAAATGTTACATTCAAACTTTTGTTCAAGTACAAATGCTGCTACTAAACATCTAACAAACCAGAAAACGTGGACACCAGGATCCTGTCTGGAATAAACTTCGTGTCAACCAACCAGTAGAGAATACAGAAACTGTGGCAGAAAGTCTGGTGCTGGGTTTTTAACAATTTAGTTTAGCATTAAGATAAAAAAAATGTGGCAATTATGGTTCTAGAAAATGATGAATTCTAATAAACTATAATAACATGAAAAACAGCAAAATGAATACAATTCAGAAGGTGAGAAAAGAGAGAAGGTGGGAGATAGCCAGGGGTTAAATGACCAGGCAGGGCTAATGAATCAAGCAATAGAAAGAAATATATATTAAAAATTATAAAATTAAGATTAATAGAGATATCACCATCATCATCATCATCATCTAAAATTGGGTAGGATAGGAATATGAGAGGCAGGAAAAGAATAAGTATGAAGATGTCATTATCTTGCAGAGCCATATCTAAGGATATAGAGGATCAAGTATATTATATTTATATTATAAATTATAAAGATAATCACTTAAAAAATAAAAAATATTAAAAGTTTCTAAAGTATCACTATGAACCCACCCATATACATTAAATTAAAAGACAAAACAAAACAAAGACCATAAAGTGAAATAAAAGCAGAAAGCACATGATGTTAAGACTAATTCCAAGCATACCTATCATATTAAAATTTATAAAACTAAAATATATTGATCAAAGGAAATAGATTCTCAGTTTAAATTACAAATAAAACAACTCAATCACATGCTGTGTACAAGAGGAACAATTAAAACAAAGTGACTGGAAAGTTGAAAATAAAAGGTGGGCAAAGGCAAACCAGCAAACCAAACCAAAACAAAAACAGCAAGTAGAGACCCCAATTTTAATATCTAGACACGTATCAGACAAGGTTGAGTTTGGGGCACAAAACAGTCAATGATACAAAGATGGGAACTTTATTGCAATCTCAATGATGCTCTAAGTATTAGGAGGATTTATGCACCCCCATTTTTTTTTTATAGCAGTACTATGTATTAAGCTGAAAGGTGGTACATATAAAAATAAAGGCAGACACACATGAGTAGTAAGAGACTAATACAATTCCCTCCATTCAAGGTAATCAGAGAATGCTTTCAGAGTCACATAACAATTCATTTTGCAGTTATCTATACTTTTCAACTCCCTATATTTGCACAAACAATTATAAGAGATCCCGACAGTGTCTCTCCCTTGCTATAAAGCCTTCCAAGCTCCCCAGTCCTGCTGCCCCAAATCCTAAATTTCCTCTGTGATCTGGCTCCTGCCTCTTCCAGCCTTCTCCCACTCTGCATGTGTTCAGAGACGTCCCCACAATGGGGGTTCTCTTTCCCACACTTCCTTGCCTTTGCCTTGGCTCAGGCTGTTTCCTCTCCTTGGATGCTTTCCGACAGCAGGTGGACGTAACCTTTAAGACTTCACGAACATGTCACTTTTCTGGGAAGCCTTCTTTGCCCCCAATCCTGCCAGGTACAGGATACAGTTAGGACACGCTTACACCTCCTGGTAACAAATCCAGTTCTTTAGGATCAAGGCAATCGTGACATCTTTACTCTGTAACAACCCTCATCCTCCACATGCAGATAGGTACTAAGTCCTGCCTTCTCTTCCCGTATCATTCTTCGTTCCCTCTGCACCCATCTGACCGTTGCCCCTGTACTCCTGAGCTCCTCTTCTTTGAGTATTTTGCCACCAGCCTCACCCCCTCCTGTTGACTCAACATTCTGCCCCTGCACCCATCTTCCTAAAGCACCACTTGGTCAAGCCAGCAGCTTTGCTCCAATGTCTCCGATGGGTTCCCTTTCCTTTACGATCAGTTCCCTCATCTGTTGTCAAGGCTTTCTGCAACTGGTCATGATGGACTTTCCAGAATGATTGTCCAGCATTCCCATCTTCTACACCATTCCACTCACACCGACAGGCCCTCCAACCATGCCATGCACACATGCCATCACCATGGGCTTCCTGACCTGCACCTTATGTTCCTCATGTTCTCTCCCCTTTTCTCTGCCTACCAATCCAAATTCTGCTTCAAGAGCAACTGCAGGGGTACCCTTCCCTGGCCCACCAGCCCACAGATTTCTACTCTGAGCTCTTTGGACTTTTATTATCAACACCCTAGCTTGGCTTTTATCATAACTCATGCTAGGAGCTGCAAGTATTTGTACGTGTTCATCTTATTTGATAGACAGTATGCCTCAGGAGTGGCATCTTGTGCTTCTTCTACATTATTCTTGACATCTTACAAGGGATCGAGAATATAGTAGGTGCTTAGCAATCATACACATTTTTTTAAAAGCAGAGAATCTGTTGCTTCCATCTGTGTCCTTTAGCAGGATGGCAGCTCACCTGAGTCCTGAGCCTTAAAAGGCCTCCTTCACTGCCTCTTCCTTCCCAGAGTTATGGTGACCCAATTTCTTCTTTCTTTCTTTCTTTCTTTCTTTTCTTTCTTTCTTTCTTTCTTTCTTTCTTTCTTTCTTTCTTTCTTTCTTTCTTTCTTTCTTTCTTTCTTTCTTTCTTTCTTTCTCTTTCTTTCTTTCTTTCTTTCTTTCTTTCTTTCT